>NC_089532.1:24858363-25131083 GCF_963924715.1 Thunnus thynnus | reverse complement strand
CTCATACAACTGCAGTACTGTTGCAGTTGGAGTAAGAGACGTGTTGCAGTCTTGGACTTATAGTCGTAGTTATATCTGTATTGTAGATATTATAGCTGAAGTTCTTGCTGTTGGTAAAGTTGTAGCTGTTTTTCAGTTGTTGAGAGTTGCATTTACCAGTGACAGAAATACTTGTCAGTTCGAGATGTTGAATGCAAATGACTGGGACCAGATTTCACCTAGAATGATATTGTCACATACAGAGGGTTCTAGAATGATGGGATGATAATGGCCCCCTCATTACTTATTTGTTTCTTTACATCATAAAATTCTAAAACAGCTCTTAGGAGCATCGTCTAACCATTTGATTACATTTAAACGACATGAACAGACTTTTGCTGTTGAAAGCAGGAGACAGTGGGGATGATATGTTTCTGACCCCTCCAGTCAGTATCCTGTATGACCACTTATACAGCTCCAAGCTCCCATGAAACACAATCAGTAAATTTAAAAGCTGTATAAGGTTTAAAGATATGAACTATCATATGGCCCTTCTCTCCAATGACGTTTCTTTGTAACATTGTTCACTGTAAGATCCAAGACATTAAAACATTTATGTTTCTAGGGTGTCTTCCTTTAATAGATGTCAACAGACTATATCAAAGATCGGGAAATAGTGGTTCAAGAGCCAAATCTGGCCCCCAAACAAAAACTTTTGCCCCCCAACCAAGAGCCAGAATCTTCTTTTTCATAGTTTGCATGAAATGTGTCATGATTTTTCATAAATCTACTGTAGATAACGATGTAAATACAAGGCTCATGTTCATGCTGATACATGATCTATAATGAATAAAATAATCAGTGCCAGCATGTAAGTGATGCATACTGAGGCTTCTGTGTATGGGGCTTTTTTCCTATCTTTATTCAAGAGTGTGGTGTTTCAATTTGAGAGCATGATTTATTGATTTCACATTTAGATTTTGTAATCCTTTCCCTCAAAACCCTGCTTTCGCACTCAAATAGCCCCTGTTTGCGCTTAGATTTACTCTGCTTCTGCTCAAACTGTGTGCTTGCACTCAGATATATTGTTGCTTGCACAGATTTCCTGCTTCAGCTTCAGCCCTTCTCCTCGCACTCAGGCTGCTTTTGTGCAAAACATCTGTTCTCAGATTTCTGCTTTGCTCTTGGATTTTTCCTTAAAATTGAATTGGTTAAGTCATATTTGTGGCACTAGAATACGTCCATGATAATATGTCCTCTGTCTTTCTTTTTTTATCTGTATTTCAATTTTTAGGAATGAGAAATGTACCAACAGCAAAAGTAAGCAGCTAACACATTAAGACAGTAGAAAACAAAAGTAACTTAAATGAGCAACAGTTAACAGCACTTGAAGAGAAGGAACACTTCAATGTAACTACACAATACATGACATCACCGACTGTGTTTCAACCTCTTCCACTCCCCGAGGACGCCAGCGTCCGTGGGTGACATTATTGTCTTTCAGAGGCTGTAGCGGGCTCAGTCTTAAACCTAGCAGATACTAGTATCATATGAAACTAGGCGACCTAAGGGATCCATTGGTACCAACCATGTCATGCTAGCTTGTCGGGAAGGGGGCTAAATAATGCTCCAAAGTTAGTCTAAATTTTGGCGAGGCACCTCAAGATATCTGAATGAGAATGGGTTCTATAGTTACCCACAAGTCTCCCCATCACAGATATGCCCACTTTATGCTAATCCCATGCAGTTTTGGGCAAATACCATGCAGTTTTTTGCATGTAATATTAATGTAGTTATACATTCTATTCTTAAAATGGTGTATTTGAATATTTCTGCATACTGGGGTCCCTAAACAGTCTTGGAATTGCATACATTTGGTATGACTGGAAAGCCGAGACTCTTGTGGATTCATTGAGCCCAATTGTATTCATGAGTGACGATGTTAGTCCCCATAGTAGCCATTTCATTGTAGTGAGACCATTTTTTGAAACTTGACCTCACTGTAGAAAATGACCTATTGCAACCTCTAGGATAATCACAGCCTCATGAAACTGGGGGCATTCAGAGGATGTATGGCTTTCCTAGGTATATTGCAAATAAGGGAGTTTCTGAGCAATTTCCAGAACAGAAGTGCTCACCATCCAATTACTGAAAGATGTAATTCTTACAGAAATCTCTAAATGTCAAAAGTTTTTGATACCAAATCACAGACCGAATTTTTCTGTGGTGTTCCTCAAGGTCTTGGTGTTTTAATGTTGTATTTTGGAAGGATTTTTGACTATTTTTATCAATTCTTGAGTGGTCAAAAATGGTTAAATTTGGCATCAAATCTGTGTAACAAATGGTATCAACCCAAAAATTGCTGCAACAATTTATGAAACATAATTGAGCATGGGAATGGCCATCATATACTCCCATCACAATGTTCTAAGCCTTTATACACTCCAAACTTTCAAAATTTGAATAGGTGCCTAACAAAACAGTTATTTCATATTTATTACTAGAAAAACTTGATACACAGCGCTGAGCTTCTTAAATTAATCTTCAGGTTTCCAGCTCTCAGATGATGTATACCACTTCTATGTGGCATATACTGTTGACCTGCTATATCCCCCTAAAGATCCCCTGTCCCCCCAAAAAAACTGGTCTATGCACTATGCACTCCTGCCCCCTGAGTGGAAGAGGTTAAAAATGGAGTAGCTCATTGAAGTTACCTCTGTTTTCTACTGTCCTAATGTGTTAGCTGGTTACTTAACAGTTTGAGATTATACTTTAGGAGACAAGCGTATAAAAATGATGCACAAGACATCATAAGCTGCCTTAAAAAACATGAAGTGTTGAGATTGAGTATTTCAAACATTGTATGGCTTCAATGAGGAGTTAAAATAAACTGATACATAATATACAGCACATGGTGTTGTCAGACATTGTGGAATGAGAGGGTTTTTCCCACTATAAAGCCACTTGAGATGGAAATAAATATATAAATGGAAGGGGAAACCACATATTAAGGGGTTAAACATAAAACTGCAACATATGTCGATATTGCAATCAAACAGAATGTGGATGCTTTAGAATCTATATTGAAACATTAAAGGAAACTTGTACTCCCTTTGTAGTGATAGTGTCACCATGGGAGGTCTGTGTGAGTTGCCTTGGTTTGCTTTTCTCCTGCCCTCTGCTGTCAGCTCCCTGTAGCCCAAAACTCTACAAAACTACTGAAAAATGTAACGTCAAACAGAGAGAAAACTGAATTCCTGCAGCATTTCACACTCTTTTAAATGTAAACTCGTGAATAAAAAAAACTCTTTCATAAAGTTTATGGGTGGCAGCAGATAGTCACTTGTCTTTTTTTCAAATTGTACCAGTAATACGTACATTAATTAATATCGGGTATATAATCATCAGTTATAATTAGCAGAACCAAGTATTCTCTCCATGATATCTCTCATTTCAATAAGAAAGATCAATTGGAAATGTGTACCTATACTGTTGAGTCTCCATTCTCACCTTGTGTTTTCCTAAAATGCCCATGAAGATAAAGAGGATTACCTCCTTCAGCTAAGAAGCTGCTGGTGGTGAAGAGCCAGTAGGTGGAAGATAGAATCTCTTTGGTTGAATCTCCTGTGACAATCTGTTGATCATGTGTTGATGGGGAGGTGGAGGGTTGTACAGTACTTGATCAAGATTGTGAATTCATCTCAATTCATAGGACCATTTTACTGACAGACTGTTACACTGCCAGATTAATTGTGTTGTGCATGAACTGTGAGTCACCTCACCTCAAACAGGCAAATAATGAAAAGGAAGCAAGGCAGGCAGGCAAGGAGAGGTGACCAGAAGGGTTGACACTACAGGCCTGGTCACACCAGGATTTAAAACAGCAAAATTGATTCACTTGGGTGAAATAAATCTGCATAAATTGTTTTTTTTTTTCCTGGAGAGCTTTGCTTTCCCTCTTTAATAACTCTTTATTGAACTAAATGGTGTGCAATGGTGAACAAAATGTCAGGGGGAAGTCAACAAAACAGGGGAGAGAAAACAGAGAGGCTATTGCAACCTGCCCTAGTCAGTCAGGTGCTAGCTAGTTGGAGAACTTTGTTGACAGCCTTCATTACATCACCACCAGTTTGGGAGCAGACAAGGTGCCTGTATTTCCTGTCATCATCTTGGATCCATATGATGGCCCACCTTCTTGCCATAATCATCAGCTTCAAGGTTGTCCATTTGTTGACACTGCTTTGACTCCTGGTCTGTCCCACAAGACCATACCAGTGGTTGAAGAGTGTTGGACTGCTTACATTTTTGCAGCTGCTTAATCTCGCCATTATTTAACATGTATCTGGCATCAGCATTTCAGAAAAAAACTATTTCTGGATTTCATTGTGTATCTCTTCTCAAGGGTTTGCTGGGGTTTTTGCTCCTCCGTTGCAATAGAGACCGTGTGCGATGTGATAGGTGCAATGTGATGCAATGTGTGATAAGTTAATGCTTCGGTTATCTTATTCAATCTGTGGGACGTTAGTACCTGTGACGGGCCATAGTCAGGTGTGAAAAATTTCTGTTGCTATCTCTTTCTTGGCCATGCACTTGTCATATACAATGTCATGATGTTGGAACAACGCCAACTACTTCCCATTAGTATTTACATTTAGATACAAAGAGGCTTATAGGCTACAAATGGAATCCTGACTGAAGAAGTGAACAGAACAACATTAATTAGGCATGTATTGTAGATTAGTTTCTGATTTGTTCCTTATCCATTCCATGGTAACTACTCACAATTTTGTGTACTATGTTGTAAAGCATCTATGCCCCTGTGGATAAGGTATGGTGGAGGCAAACAAGACTGCTTGATTAATGTTTGGGAAACCTGACCTTCATGGTTAGAAGAAACCAATGTTGTCTGTTGGTAGGGATGCCATTACAGGTCAGTGATATAATGCTTTTAGCTGCTACTTGCTGCCAATAAAAGCCACTTAATCATTCAGTCCCCTTAATGAAACACTAACTTTATTGTGCATGTGATATTGTGGAACAGAACTATAAACCACTTTGAGCCCCACTGCTGAGCTTTTTGGTTGGTAAAGCATAAATTGGTCACGCCAAATTAAGCAAGTTTACACAAGACTTAATTGAGTGTGAAGCCTGCAGTATCACAAATAGCATACTTAATACATTAACATATTATTTTCAAATTATTAGTTATACCTAACCTTGATATATTTAATGTGAACCACTAAAGCCATGTTCACGTTAATTGGAAACCTCTCACACACAGCAGCAGCAGCAGCAGTGGTGTGTTTCTAACTTTATACAGTAGGTGAATTCATTATAAATACTCTTAGACTTACAGTTAGATGTTTCATTTAATTGGACCTAAAAACGCAATTAATTGGATAGCGTAATAGCCTAGAGCGTAATCACTCTAACTAGGCATCTGTAGCAGACAACATATTAGCATTATCCGTATTTCTTACTGATTGACCTTCCCAGCGCACCTGCCTTTAATCAAGCACTAATTAAGACTCTGATTCTGATTAGGATCTGAGAGCTTGCCAATTACAGTTTTTTCTCAATTGCTTTGGCACATTTCTCGAAACATTTTTAAAGTTCACAGCGCTGAACGTACATTTCCCAAAACAGCTCATTTGTGCAGCAAAACACTAGTTAACCTGCAAAAGGCTGTAACTCACCTAAAACCTTTAATTCATGTTTCAAAAGTAAGCTATTGTGTCAACGAATGAGTCATTGCCACCAAAATGACACGTTTCTTTCACATTGTGTAAAACAAAGGTGGTCAAAAGGTTTAGATGTTTTGTCAAAATGACAGTGCACTCTGGAAGTGTGTTTTGTCCTACATGTTTTCACTGACACTGAATGCCCTCTGTACCAGACTGTTAGTTTTCGGAAGCTAACTGACTGCTACTGTGTATCAAAGTGACTCTTCAGACGCTGATTTCAAGAGTACAAGGTTTTACATTCCACTTTGTAAAGCAAAAGAGTACTTAGATTTGCATGTAATGTGAGGAAAGAAAAATGTGTTTTCCTGCAATGGTCAGACAACACATACAATATAGTAAACAGAAAAAAATGAAACAAAACATGCAGTACTATACTACTACTATATGCAGTAGTATAGTAACAAAATAAAGTTACAGTGCTGGGAATGATTGGCCACAGATTCTCATTGACCTCTCACCTAATGCTCTCCATTGCAACGCAACAAGGGAAGAATCATTTTATATACTGCACACTTCTGCTATTATGTCATCACAAGTGGCATCCATTGAGGCAAGCAAAGACATTTGATTTTGTGGTCGATGATCGTATACTTTATCCCTCCACTTTACACCTCCGTTGCCCCCGTCCAGTGTTCATCTGAGCAGGCTCCTCCATTTTCACAAATTGTAGTAACTTTGTTGCCCTCAAGCTCTATAAATGTGTTTTAAAATACCCATACTCATGACTTATACTTGTAAGCTGACTGGACAGCACATGCCACTGGTTGGTGTAAGATGTGAGAAACTTCCCATTCTTAAGTGAAGTTTGAGTTTCATCTGATGACAAATTTATCAAGTTAGCAGACTTTACAACCACTCTATATCAATGCAATTTATGAAACATGGGCTTGGCAGATTTTGACAATTAGGACAATCGTGCATGTGATGACTTACACAATGAAAGAATTCTAACATATTTTTGAGAACTATTCAACTGAAAATAATCTATTTTGATCACAAAGACATATAGAGCCAATAATTGTTCAAATTGTAGACAATTGTACTTAATCATTTGCCTAAATGTGCTAAAACATTTGAAAATGGTAACCAAATGAATGAGAAATGAGAAATGCTCATTCTGTTGTGCACAGTTAACACAATGTTGTGAAGAATTTCACATTGTTTTGACAATTTCATTTCACTTCAGTTCAATTCAATGGGCTTTATTGGCATGAAAGTTATGAGAACAATATTGCCAACTTCAAAAAACTATAAATTGCCATATAATGCAAAGAAAAGGCAAGATTAGTACAAGGAATGAAATATTGTCTTACAGAGAATACACTTTTAGTATAATTAAACATCAAGAAACTATGAACTCTTGTATGCTATAAACACATAGTGCTAGCGTCAGCTAAGACACATGTTGTATGGAGTATGTTGCCACAGAAGCCTTAATTAAGGTGATCAAGATTAAGGCCATTTATAAGTCTATAGCTGTGCTTGCTCTGTGAAGCTGTCTCATTATACACCAGAAAACTAAATTGCCTACAGGCATGCTAGCAGCTGTTTGAGGCTATCCATCGGAACAGTGGTGCTTTGAGCACTTTGACATAGCCAACATAATGATGTTTAGCAGGTATAATATTTACCATGTTCACCATCTTAGTTTAGCATGTTAGCATGCTAATACTTGCATTAAACACAAAGCACAACCAAGGCTGAAGGGATGTCATGAGTTTTTATGTGATGTAAAATTCTGACCTGAGGATGGCACTAGAAATGAAATGTTAAGGGATCACCAAAGTTACTACAATAAATGCTGAGGGGAACATGAATATACCAAATTTCTCCGCAATCCATCCAATAGTTGTCGAGGCATTTTGCACAAAACCAAAAATGTCAACCTCATAGTCATGCTGGAGAAAAAGTCAGTAGGCTTCATCCTCTGAGAACAATAAATGTCTTTACATAATTTTATGGAAATCAGTACCAAAACCTATTGACCGAAGTGGTGGACTGACCTTGCCATCGCAGAGCCATGCCAATGGTCTAGAAATATAGCCATTCTCTGATCCACAAACATATAAACCCTGTCCTACGGATCAGAAGAGGAAAAGAAAGCTAAATGAGGGAGAGAAAGGGCCACTTTCTTATGTACAATAAATTAGGGTTTATCCTCAGAGGACATTTCAGGACCTCTCAGACTGAACTGTACTTTGAGCTGAATTCAACGATAAATGATAATGATCAATGACGGCTGCACAACAGGAAGTATGACCTCAGCCAAACCAAAAATATCTGTTGATTTTGAGTCCAGGTGCATGAGTGCCGGTGATGATTACTTCAACAGCTTTAACGTCAAGCCATCCTCTTCACACTAGCCACTCCAATCACTGGGCTTTCACTCTCAAGGACCAGTGGGATGGTCTTCTAGATCAGGGCTAACAGTGTACCCCTCAAAAAAAAGAGAACAAGCTTTAGAGCACAGTCTCCTAGATGACTAAGCTGTGACAAAAATCAGTGCCCTACGTTGGGCACCAACTGGGGGCTGCAGAGAAACCCTATGCCGGCTGTTAAGTGCACTCTCTAGAAGGAGAAGGAGCGAGGGTAGATCTCAACTCCAGGGCGCTGATGTGCCTGGAGCCCTGCTGGTTTTCAGTCCTGAATATGAGCCATGTGGGACCTGAACTCTAATTGATATGCAGGTGATGCATGAGCTGAACATTACAGGAAATGGGCTGGGGGGTGTCTGTGTGTGTGTTTGTGTGTGTGTGTGTGTGTGTGTGTGTGTGTATGCGTGTGTGTTAGTGTTGCAGAGGAGAGAACATTGCTCAATCATACCCTAGCACATGAGCAAGACAGCGACGGGAAGCCTGAAAGACTGTGAGAGAAATCAAAGAATAAAAGAAATAACAGAAAGTCTGTTAGACTGAAAAAGTCGAGAGAGGCAGGGGATGAGAAATCCATTTGCTTTTTTTTGTATAGTGCATAACTTTAGAAACTTCATTATTTTGAGTGGAGATGTTCCATATAATACAGTGGGTTTCAAATGGGTGTCAGTGTTCCCTATTTTGTATGCATAATGTTTGAAATATATAAACGTTCTGCAATACACTACATGTACTGTATACATACACTTTCTCATACTTGGGTAATGTGCTGATTAGCTTACTTTCAGAAAATATGATAAAAAGATCAGTACCACCCTCATTTTTGTGCAAAAAGTAAGAAGCTGGAGCCAGGAGGCGATTAGTCCAGCTTAGCATAAAGACCAGAAGAGAGAGGAAAAAGAGCTAGTCTGGCTTTCTCCAGAGTTCTTAGCTTCTCTAATGGTGTGTTCAGACAGAATGTGAAGTGAATTTTTGCCTTGCGTTACTCTTGCGAGTTTGACCACAGAACCGTTTGTGTTTATTCTCCCCAAATAGCCAAAATACCAGCTGTACATTAGCTATAAGCTAGCTAGCAACACACAGACCAACCCTGTCTGCGTGAGTGTTTCTGTGTATTTATGTTCAGTTTTTTTTCTGTTATTTCCCTCCAGTCTCTCTCCTTTTGTCTCTCCTCTCTCTACGTTGATGAAGTACATCCATAAAAGCCATGCGATACACACACTTTTTTTTGCTCAAGTTGAAACATTTTCAACCACATGCTGTCTGTCTAAACGCTGCACAGTCACATAAAAAAATCAGGTTTTAGGAGGAATTAGGTGATGTAGGTATTTCTTGTAGAGTTGTTCAGCACATGTATGAAAACAAACAGAATTTTCAAACTGAACTGACTATACTAAATCACCATTGTCACTGCTCAAATCAGTAGCTTTTAGAATTGGAGCTCCCTTCACTAGTGACTGAGAGCACTGTTGTCAGCTCAGCCATGATTCACAGTACTTTACGTCCTTGTAAAAACCTTATTAAAAACCCACAAAGCAATCATAATCTGATAACTCTGTTGCAAACAGTTGCCTGCTGAGCTTATAACAGTGCTTGTATTGGCCTATTTATGTACTGAGCTGAAGATTTAATAGCTTAAATCAGCATAGATTGAACATACTACTGAACTGAAGATGCTAAATGACACAGTGGTATGAACACTTAACCATGACGTAAGGTAAACAAGAATAGGCATAGTAACCATTTTAACCTCGGGCGTCTACTCGGTGTAAACAAGTCACAAAAAAGACAGAGATCATTTAGGCTACAAAATGAACACCATACACTGCAAATATAAAACTGGCCACCCAGAATATACATCATTCTTGTCAATGGATATCAAAATAGCCTTTGTCTCTCTGAGGCCTGGCGCCAGGATGAAGTGACTGAGGGAGCTGTTAAAAATTGCCAGGCTATTGATTTAACCATGCAATAGCCTCAGAAAGGCTAAATAACAACAATATAAGACTACTGTTTCATAATCAAAGAATACATTTATTAATCTGAGCAATCACAAACAATCTCTCAAACAAACAAAACTACAAACAGTCATGTGTGCTGTTATTATTCATGTACAAATGAAAGAAAAATACATTTGTTTCCAAATGTATTTGGTCTGCCTTTAGAGCTTTAATAAATGCACTACTAAGTGAACTAACAACACCATGACAAGGGAGCCTTGAATTAAGACGTAACGAACATAAATATAGCAAGTGTGGTGCGCTAAGCTGCAAGCCAGATAGCTCTGGCCTTCGAGAAGGCCTAAGGAGATGGTCCCACCCTAATGAAAATATGATTGGTTAATTCACCCGTCACTTTCTGTGGGGGCTATGGCTTTCTGTCTCCGTTATTAAGTCCAAACCAGTGAGTGAGCCAGCTAACCTTTTCTCTGCCTAGAGACAACAAAAACAAAAAAATCTGATTGGATAAGTATTTTTATGGTTTAAGGACAGTAACCCTTTAATTTCTTAAGCAAAGTTGATAGAAAATGAGGCTAAAATTTGAATTTGAAGAGAATAATTATTAAATGAAAGAGATTAAATATAACATTTAAAATGCTGATATATTTGGCCCTAAGGGTTCCCCTCTGATGCAATTGCATAAAAAGTAAAACAAAGACGCGAGTGGGCGCGACTACATGGGAATACGCCTCAGGTGGAACAAACTGAGGCCAAGACACGTTTATGTGAGTTAAAAATGTTTCAACTTAAGCTAAAAGAATGTTAGCTTTTTAGCTCAAGTTGAATCCACTTCATAAACATACAGCGATGAGAGGAAACTGTACACACAAGGACGGTGTGTTGTGAGCTAGCTAATGTCTGTGCAGTTGGTATCTTGGCTGTTTGTGGTGAAATAAACACTGACTGAACTAAAAGTCCAGTGGTTAAATTTGCACAAATAATGCTTTTTGTCTGAACACTGAAAACAATTTATGAATATTCATGTCCCTGCTGTATATGAATTACATTACTGTAATTGTCTTAGGTTGTCAGTTGTGTCTCTGCTTTGACAGAGAGCTGTATGATTGTAAACCTAATTACTTTAATGTGTTCGAATGACCATGTTAATGACTGTACTAAAATATGAATGTGGCCAACAAATGTGGGACTAGTTTCTTTATATGACAAAATTAAATGTGCTGCTGCTTTTCAGGAAATCAACAGATGGCCTCTTTCTTTTGTGTGTGGAAAAGAAAAGTGATGGGAGGAAATATATGCAATTACACACACAATGGTCTGTAATTCCACTTTTAAATACAACACATGCTCCTCAGGACCGTTGGTTACCTGATGTAAGTAGGTCATGTAAATTGTGGGGGCTGCCTCCTGGTTTTGGTATTTTGACTTTGTTCGCAGAGTAGCTCAGTGCAAAGTATGCAAATGTCAACTTTGGCTGTTCCGGTTTGGACAGCAATGAAGGGATGGATCAAACGGAGGGGCTGAATGAGGCACCTGGCCCATTGGTCTATGCAGACACAGATGTGCCCCAAATACCTAATGCAGACCATTTCAGCATCACATTATCCAGAGAAACTGTCCACAGCTTGGGATTCCAGTCAAGTTTTTTTTCTACCCTTTTTATATTCACCCCTTTCTCACACTCTGACAAACCTAAAAACACACATGCTTTAACTGACACTCATACAAGCACACGTTATGAACAACTGTCATACACTCACAGGCTCCAGTTCTAAAAGCTATCGCAATTACCTGTCATCACAAGCTTGGAGCTGCTCTGAAAGCAGACAGACCTTCAGTTAGTGAGCTCAGTTTGAAAAGCACAATCTTGCTTGGTTGAGCTTGGAACCAACTGTGAGTCCAACGTTTTATTAAGCCCTTTGTTTCAAGATGGCCTACTGGTGAGTGGGGTCTTCCCCAATCTGGAGGGCTTGTGTTCAATTCTGTAGCTGTTTAAAGGAAGCACCAACAGCTTGTTGACCCTGTGGACCAACTGTGGTCTAGAAAGAGAATTCCTTGCTCGGGATGCTAATTATTGTCTGTTTATGATTATGTATGGAAAACTGAAAAATCGTGCACACTGTCTCACTTATGGGTGATTTATTTCATAATTCCCTCCAAATAACTTTCATCAGGCAACTATAAAAAAAACAACAACACATGAATGCTTAATAGATTTATCCCATTAGAGGACAGAAGACATTTGGTACTTGAGGAAACTGAAATGACCATCTAGCTAATAAGATTAAAAAATCCGTAAAATATCATACTTAAAATGGAAAAAAAGACAAAAGGTAAAGGAGAATAAAAATACTATTATTCATCATAATTGGGGATCTTTTTTTCATCCTATATAAAAGCAACAACATCCATATCATTTCTACAAATGGTACTGTAGATGAGGGCATAAAAGCCATTATTCTTCATGTAGTTATGACCCACTGTTAATATAAAAATACTGATTAGTGCAGCTTTAGTATAAGTATGGGAAAATAAGTATGATCATAGCAATGCACCAGTTCCAATTTCTCCCTTGATAGAGCCTTTTTTCTCAGCTTTTTTGAATCAATTGATTCAAACTAGTTAATTGATTTAGCAGTAGGATGAATGGATGACCTGGTGTTTAGTTGATCATTTTCATGCATGTTGTGCCTCACCAGGTTACGCAGCGGTGCCCTGCTTGTTTCCCTGCAACCCTACAGTAAAGCTTTGAAGCCAGGGGTGATTTGGATGTTAACGATCAGTAACACTTATTATCTGACCGCCTTCCTTCCGTCTGTCCACCCTGCCACCCACCTGCAGCGGTACACATGTGGCACTTTCACCCGTAACCAATTCCGATGATTTGTCAGCCATGTGCAGCCAAGTGAAGTCTAATCTGCTGTATCTGACAGCTGACAACAGTGACTAAGTGCCCAAACATTTGGTATCGACTGTTTCCCCAGGGCAGCCGCCACTGATGGACTGGAAAAGGTAACAATGTTGTCCTCCAGGGAGAGCAACCCAGGCCCACCCCCACACTCCAACACCCCCACCAGCCACCTCGCTGCCTTTGGTCACACAGCATGACTGGTGAGTCAGAGCGGAGCTCACACAAAGTGGGCGTGTTGCCCACTTGATCTTTTCTGCATACTTAATTAGCATACCAGTGTAATCCCTGAAGGGGAATTCCACTGATTGCATATTGTGTGTCTGTGTGTGTGTGTAGGTGTGTGTGTGTGTGTGTGTCAAATACAGAGAGTGAGAGAGGCCAATTTAGACAAAAAAGGTAAGGATAGAAGAAAAGAGAGACAGATAGAGACAGCTTCATTATCATATTCTTCAGCGATGAGAGAGCTGGTTTTTCCACACATTCTTCTGCTCACAGCAGTCATAGCTTAGACAAAGTGCACGAATGCCTGCAATGACCTAAAAAATGATTTGACTCAAGTGTTTTTGGTTTGGCTGCTAGGTGGCAGTGCAGCACGAGTGGTGTATGCAGGCAGCCCTTTCAGCTGAGAGGACACTGCTTGCCCTGGCCAGTACAAAACAGATTAGAGGGATAATCCTGATTTAACAGGCCTTATTATCTTTTATTTAGGAGTATCCGTCTCTATAGAGTTCTTGTCTTATGAGACACGTTGTCCAAAAAAAACTTTGAATGAAGGGTCTAATTTGATCAGAACACCTTAAAATCTCACTGATTCTGGGGTCTTGCTGAAATAACAGCTGCCCCCACCTGTGAGTTAATTTGTTATTGTGAATTTTCATTTAAAGACTTCTCATTTTTAGAGCAACAGGGCCATATTTTGTCCAAGTTATTTAACTACTATAATCTGATCCTCTCTGGTACTCAAATTCTCTGAGGAAGGAAGAGATGGGATGCTTTGATGGTGCTGATTGCAATGTAATTGAGAACAAATTGATTTTTCTCACATTGCATTACACTGCATTGATTGACCACAATTTTGTTGCAGGTTTCAAGGAAATCAAAGTGGACGGTAACCAGGGGTAATCTCACGCTGTTGATCCCTATATTAACACAGAACCTCCATCTGTAAGAGAAAACCTCCATCTGACTCCATAATGCCTCTGAAGCTTGAGCACTCTAAGAGGCGCATGAAATGATAATACTGAAGTCAGGAGCCAGCTCGCTCCAGATAACACTTTCTCATGTCTGAGTGCATTTTTGCATGAGGCAAAACAGATTGAAGTGTCTCATCCTCCGTCTTCGCCAGCTCAAATATATACCTTAATTTCAAAGAGTGGTTGTTCCACAGAGGCGTGACAGAAAATTGCATCATTTTTACAAGGCCTTGCAAGTTCCTTGCTAATGCAAAAGAAATGGCTGCTGTCCCTCACACGTAAATGTGCATCACACATTTCCTTGTCATTGCATCCTATCTTCTTGACAAGTGGCTCAAATATGACCACCCAATTCACTATGGTGGGGAATAAATCTGCCCCCATTTCCATCTGTCTTCAAACAGGGGGCTCCCTTCATCTTGACTTGGTGTTCATGGTCAGTTATGGCTGTTTACAGTGACTAACCCAGTTCCACCACATATTGTCATATAGCCTGTGGAGGACTTTATCGACAAGTACATTCATAACTCAGGCTGCTGGCGCGTCACAGGCCGTCATCTGTTACCGCTTCATCCATCTCCTCTATGGAGCCCCGTAGGTGACCTGCAGATAAATCGCGTGTAGGGCCTTGCGAGTGTCTCCAAGGACAAAATTAGATCGGTATGTACCTGTCAGCCTTATGAAATATGGATTGGGTCAATTCTTACTCGCACTGTGCTAAGCCAGGGGCTTACCTTACCCTAAAACCTTGAGGACAACAGTAGTAACAGCAAACCAGTCAATGAAATAATTGTCCCTCTGGCTTCCTGTGGTTTTAAGATGAAATGCCATATACATGTTCTCTATTTAGCCAAGCATGACTTGTCATTACTGTACATACAATACCAGCAGCTGAATAACAAATGCTAATACCTGTATGTCAGCTCACTGTCAGGAGTAGACTGGCTCAGTCGTTTGAATATAGCAGCAGGCAACAGTGGACATCGAGGAATGCTGCTGGCGCACATCCCAGGTGTACATAGCCGCCGGCAGTCTCTGCTAGAGGCGAGTGGTGTTTGTTTACTTTAAACCGCTCCACAGTGAGGCCTCCACACTGATTCAGTGCAGTATGATTTGGCGTGCTGGTGTGCATACCGCGATCAGCAAACAGTGCGGTGGGATGTGTTCCTTTTGATGCCTGTCTCTTCACATGTCTCCATCCCTCTGTCTCTCTGCTGAGAGCTGCAGAGCTCAGGAGGAGTGAAAGGAGGAGGCGAGCATTCGTGGTTGAAGCCAATACATCTGCACATCCATCCACATGTCAGGGAAGTCATTACCATTGCAAAGTGAAGCAGCCGGGCTTTAGGGAAGACTACCCACTGTCTATCCCCATCGTTCCTGAGGTACATTAACTGGGATTTGGTAGAGGCCTATGAAGTGACCATGGCTGGCTCTCATCCTGAAGACAGGAATTTAATGAGATAGTTTACTGTGCCCACGCATAGCCGCCATTGAGCACTGAGCACAGAAAGTTCACATAAACAGAGGGTTCAAGAGTCCATTCTCTGATGAGGAAGAATGGAGAATCCCTTAGTGCACCTATGAACCTGGAAGTAATGGAACAGAACACACAGTGTCTAATAAAATATAAAGTACCTAACAATGATACTATGATGGCTACCAGAAGGGCTAAACCACTGAACCAGGAATGCATAAATCATACACATTATTTTAAACATGTACATCTAACATGACCAAAAACAAAGATTTAAAGGGCTACATGAGGTGGATTACAATTTCATATGATCATGTAAAATTTCGGTTTTAGCACAAACAAAAGTCATAAAATTAAGGCATTTTCTAAGGGAGGCCAGGAAATAGTAAAAAGTAATCTTAAAAGGTCAAGAAAGGAAATCAACACAACATTAATATATATATATATACACATATATACATATATATATATATATATATATATATATATATATATATATATATTTTTTTTTTTCATATTTGACACACATTCATGGTGTATAGGAAAATGTTAGCACTGTCCCCTGATCTGAACTCTGAAGAAAAAAGTAAATAAATAAATAAATGTTTGTAAAAGAAAAAAAAAGATGTTTGATGCCCTTGCACCGATTGCACAGTCTAACCATAACCATACTGAAACAGTAAAATAACTTGCTGGATAAAGATATGTTTGTTCATGTCACTTTCTTTTCCTTTTATTCACAAGAGAATTGCAACACAATATCCACCACAGGTACAGTTAGAGGGAATAGCTTTCCCTAGAAATGGTTTTGATTCCCTGAAACGTGTCCCCTACCACGAGTGAAGTGACAAATTGATGTTTTTAGACAAAAACAAGCCATTAATGGAACTAGTCACACCTGAGACATTGACAGTTATAACAAGGGATGGCAATAGGTTGTTATTCTCTTTTGGACCATACTAATATATGGATATGGAAGTGAGCAAGCCTGTACAGTTGCAGGGTGACATAACTTTTGTGGTCAATACACATGGAAAAGTAGCTAGATGAAGAAAGTTCTAGAAAAAGACCCATGAAGTCCAAAGTTCAAGGTCTGCAACCTGGAAAAAAATGACATCTGTGAATAAATCTTGCCAGTAAAAGCTTTTAAAAATCTTTTAGTTTTTGAGATGCACCTGAAGCTCTCCTAGTCCAAGGCTAAAATACTGAAAAAAAGCAAATGAAAGTTGTGAAAATGCATGCTGTGCCTACCTTTGAGTTTATGTTTTTTCTCCAGTCACCACTGCTAGTTGCAGTGTAATCTCGCTGGTGGCTATTTTTGAATTTGTGAACCTCATGACATATGTTTGTCCTACCATAACTTCATAAATAAGTCAGCAAAAGGTTTCTTAGAAAGCTATATGTTTGAAACACTTACATCACAATATACTCTCGGGATTTTCTCTCTCTCTCTCCATAGTGCCCTGTGTTATGGCATCCGTGCCTGAGGTGTGATGCTGTTGATGCGATTGAGGGGAAATCTGTGAAAAGCCGGTGGGCTAGCTTTTCCACCGCTCCACTGAACAAGCCGCGGCCCTACAGTATGTCTAAATGCACGCTACAGGGAATTGCTCTTGCTGACATCTAAACTAGTTTTAGAGCCATTAATAAGAAAGATTTAACCTAAATGTCACTGGGGAATGCTAAGTGCTTCAGGCACACAAGAGGTCACCATGGGCGATATGGCAGAATGAAATTATCTGTAAAGCTCAAAAGCACTTTACTGTGTCGCTGAACTCACATGAAAAGATACATTTTATGTCAGCTGGTCTTTGCTCTGAGTTAACAATTCCTCCTGACCTTGATGTTGATTTCCATCTCGCTGAGAATTAAAACTTCTTCTGGGTTTCCAAATCCAGACTGTAGATGATGGAAAATTAATAAATATGATGAGTCTGACTACAAGTTACTGAAAACAGAAAGTTTATCTTCCGATAAAGATTTGTTTCCTTTATCAGAAGTATGCTTCTACGTTAGCTTTTTAGCTAGTCAACAGCTAATCTTTTTTTCATTCAGATATACAGATGTGCCTTTTTTGTGCATCCATGCATCATTTCGTGTGTTACATTTGCATATTAGCCAGGTCAGGTGGAACCCTAGTCTGGTTCTTTACTTAACAAATCTGTTGAGCAATTCATTCATGTAAATTTTCTCAGAAAAGAGAAAAGAATTTTTTGTATTTCAAAAGTTTATTTCCAGGGAGCATGAATGAGGACTTTATAGTGGTGTTTTATTAGTTCTTTAACATTTCCAAATCCATTTTTGATGTGTTTCTATTATGTACCTCATTTCTCTTCCTGCTTATCGTATTTTGTCTCATCTTTTACATTTTTGTTAAGAGAAGTGGAGCAGGTGGACCCAAATGTAGGAGACTGTGGGCAGAGCAAGGCTGAAGAATAACTTGTTTATTTAGGCTCGAGTGCAGCCAGAGCTGAGCTGGACTGAACAGAACAGAACAAAACTAAACAACGCAGAGCAGAATGAACAAAGGATCCAACAAAACTGAACTGAAAAACAGGACTTAAATACAATCTAAACTGACAAGGGGATGAGGTGCAAATTTAACAGGAAAACAGGAAAGGAGCTGATAGGCTGGAAAGTCACAGGGAGCAGGGCAGGGCTAATGAGGCTTGATACAGGGCAGGTGTAGAGCACAGGAACACAGAATGGAAACCAAAAAACCCAAAGAAACACTATATAACCATACACAAACCATCCCAGAACTCAAATGAACACAACTTACACACACACAGCAAAATAAACTTCAGCATATATTGCTGTTGACAAAAACATGAATAAATCAGTCTGTCAAGTGGAGTGGCTGCATAAGGCTGCATGTAACAACATAAATTGAACTAAAAGACAATTTGAATAACATAGCTAGTGTTTCAGTTCACTTTAGCACTTAGTTCCTATGAGAGTCAATGTAGCAAGCAACAGTATCTCAAGTGGTCCTTAAATATAATCTGTAACCTCTCTTATCTGTCCTTCTTCCCACAGTCCAGTCTTAAACAGGCAGAAAAGCCTGAGGGCATCTGGTGGACTGGTGGTGGGACACAGAGCCAGGCTGGGACAGAACCATGACACATTTTTAAGATAGCTGTGATGAATATAGCATTTTACTAATTGTTTTTAAATGTACCGTATGGATTAGACTTCTTTTTCAGAATAGACCTTGTCTACAAAAAAACTTTTATACCACCCCATAGATGAATTTCTCCTGCTTGTGGACCTAATATGGTGTCATCTATGTCCATTATTGGGCACAGCCCTTGCCTCCTTGCCAGTCTGGGAATGTGACTGGTTTCACATCACATGAACCATATATGCAGCCCATCTATGTTTGAGTAACCCACTGGCTGACAAGTGTGTGTTTGTATATGACTGATTTTTTTGTTTCACACCTCTTATTTAAATGTTCTTTGTGGTGTTTTGTATATTGTTTTGGACCAACAGGGATGCTGGAAGTCAGTCAGTGGGGGTGCTGAGAGAAAATCTATAATGATGGAATTTTAAATGCTGTGCAACATTCATGATTTTTGTATTAATTTAAATGGCCAACAACATTTTACACTACAACAGACAGCAAACCTGAACACCAACATGCTGTATGTCAAAGCAACACAGTACCATATTCAACTATAGACAATTTACACACAGAATGCAGGTTTATTCCTATTCAGAAGATGATTTATTGTTGACTGAGCCACAGCCATGCTATACAGGTAGCAATAGAACAAGGCACTTGGACTTTATAGCACACACACAAACACACGTACACATAGAGCAACCGAAAACATTAACAATAACTCTGAATTCACTGAAGACATCACTCCAAAACACAACTCCACACTACAGAGATGTCCTCTTGCTCTCATTTGAAGCATGTCACACTACCAGATCTGTGACACAAACAAGAAATAACCTAACTTACAAAATGATATAATCAGTTCAGACACCCTGTAAACAGTGAGACAGAAAACTGAGAGACAGGGAACGAGCTACATAACGAATCGTCCAGCAGCACCACCACACCAAGTTTAAAACAATGAAATCTGAAATTTACAGTGGAACCATACATAAGATAAATATTGTCACCAAGACCAAAGTGAGCCTGCATGGTGGCAGGAAACATAATAAAAAAACATTTCTTCAGTGACAGAGTAATTCGCTGGGACTTGCCTGTTAGCTGCCATAGGGCCATTCGGAGGGGGGTAGCAGTGACGTTAGCACTGATATTAACTAGCTGCGGCTGCTGATCTGATCTCTCCTCAGGGCTGCTGCAGTGATGGGGGTCTGCCGGCCGGGAGTCTGGCAGGGTTTTTGCTGTTTGGCTTTGGGGCCATTATTAAAGAAATCAGAGATTCTGTTTTGAGACATGGTGAAGTGTGATAGTGATACCTAACCCACCATTACTGGTTACTAATATAAGTGAATGTTCTAAAATTAAATCAAATATAAAAAAATAACAAAGGGTGGATTTCAACCATTTAACGAACAACCATGATATATAGTCTACTTTCACTAAAATGCTACTCTAAAAAATTTGTTTTTATTGATTTGTACAGTAAACTTTTTTGCCTTGCAGTTACAGTTCCCCGCCAGCAGGGGGTGCTGCAGCCCCCCCCCCCAACACCCCTACTTCTAGCTTCCCTGTGGACAAAGCAGAGAAGGCACAAGGTTTACATTTCAAAAGTGGGTTTTATTTTCCCAAAAAGATTGAACAAATACAAAAAATGGAAGTAGCTAAATAAGTTATCAGACTCTTAAAAATAGGCTAATAAAGCATAACACTACTGAAAGCTAAGGCTAACAAAGCAAGATGTTAACTAACAGACATCACAGAATGAAACATATACTGGTTGATCAAACCAATCAACACATACAGGGGAAGACAACATGGACAATGACTAAAACGCAACACAAAGAAACCCTGATCCCCCCCAAGCTGTCAGAGCTCTTGGTCTGGTCCTTGGCTTGGGCCTCTGCATGTAACCAAGCTCCACTCTCAGCCACATCTTTTGCCAGACCAGGGAGGAGAACTCAGCAGTCAGTAACTCCAAGCCAAAGAGAAATTAATTACTGTAATATAACTTCATTAAACAAACTAGTAATATGACAAAATAAAGTGAACTAAATGTGCATACTTTATTTAGAAACAACACAGAAACACAGCTTCTGCATTACTGCCTGTACGGATACTCGCTAGCTAACATGGACACAATATCAGGCTAAATAAATGAAGGAGAGTCAAAGTACAATTCACTCTGACTATCAAGCCAGTGGGCTCCACCAGGTAATGGAAACTACCATATAGCAGAGTCCTTAAAGAATCATACTACAATGCAGTGTGATCATCTTTAAGGCACTTGAAATAGCTCAGAGATGATCAGTTCTAACAGGATGTGGTACTTAAAGTCAGGAGTTACTTGATTGGAGGGTTCAAAAGTAGGTGAGACTGCAAAATGGACACTGATGGTGCCGTGAAGGATCACTCCACTCCTCTCAGCTACACTTCACAGGGAGGTGGAGGAGGATGAATAGAGTGGACATGTTGTTATCCCAGGCATCAGGCCATTAGTTTGACTCTTTGGCTATAGAGACATGTTGCTGATGTTGTTGCAAACAGACACATCTAAGGCATAATGACAGCGCTAGTTTGGTAGAGATGTCGACACCAAAATGAGCTGAACAATACACACTCTTTGCTTGACAAGTTCTATTATAAACTATTAATTGCTGTTGCTAAGTCATTTCTAAAAGCTGTGAAAGAAACTGTCCTGTTTCGAACTGTTGGACGGCATCTTTTAGCACATGGTCCATGAATATTAATTTTTGGAAGTCGATTCAAGCAGCGAATATTTGTGTAAGAGGCAATCTTTGAAGTCATTCCAGAAACACAACAGGGAGCTGGAACACATGGCTCCTAAAACAAAGAGAAGAGCAGAGACTATAATATTTCTTCTACTTTGTAAGCTGTTCACATCTGTAGTTATTTCTTTATCCTAGTTGGATGAACTTGAAACAAATCTTAAGTCAACACAAATTCAATCGTTTATTCACTATCCTCTGGGAGACGGGGGGGAGAAAAGAGTAGGAGCCGGATACCCACATTAACATTGCAAATGTCTCTGCACGGATTCGCTTATGATCTGTATGCACGTCTCGCACTACATTCACAATGCATTCTTAAATAAATAAACTAACGTGTAAGGCTTTAAGCTGTCTGCAAGACAGCCATGAATATTTGATTCAATCACCTTTTAAAATGCAGATTGCCCGTGACCTTTGCCCTTGAGTTTTGTATGGCAGTGATTTACTTTAGCTCCTGACTATATGGTTTACTACTGTACGTACAGTAGTACACAAATCTTCAGGAGGCCAAAAGGTACAGAGTGCTTAGATAGCAAGGTCACAAATGCATGTCTCTATCCTGACCTCAGCAAGACAGAGTGCTGCTATCACTGAGGCTCCTCATCATACTATAATACTTCAGATGTGCTGGGTAGAAACAACAACAAAGAAAGTGGCTTGATACTCTGCTTTGTAATGCTGTCCTGCTTGGCTTCCTTCCCTCACCTGGGTACCAACCACTGCTGAGCGCG
The DNA here is from genome assembly GCF_963924715.1 of Thunnus thynnus. Lineage (NCBI taxonomy): Eukaryota > Metazoa > Chordata > Actinopteri > Scombriformes > Scombridae > Thunnus > Thunnus thynnus. The sequence continues at coordinate 25,108,808 of NC_089532.1, read as the reverse complement.
CTGGATATTTCTGTTGAAGTTTCCATTAACCTTTACTGCATCGACTCTTTCAATATTCATCAAAACCATTTGAATGTTATCAGAAGTGTGGCCCACCTAAGAACACCAGCACGCAGACTATGATCCCCAGCAAATTCTACTGTTCATTATTTTATAATGAACTTGCTATATTTGCTACGAGGAAAATCTCTTTCAGTGTTCATTGGGGTACCTGGCTGTTGTTTTAAGACACACTTGAAAAACTGTGAACCCGTCTTTTAAACATCTGGTGTTGACAAAAACTTTCACAAATCTTACTCTAAGGAAATTTAATTTAAGTCCGGTTTGAGTGTAAATTGGTTTAATTTTAACTCTGTAAATCAACTATGACAGTGTTTTCAGTATGACTTTTAGCTATCTGAAATAGAGAGTGTTAATTGGTAAACTCTGCCTGTTACATTTTGCTGCAGATATTTATCTTTATCTTGTTTGATGTGATTCAAATCCTTCATCTGCTGTATCCAACCTAAAGTTTGCCAAACAGTCGGTTTATTGCGAGTTTACTCGAGTTTACAATTTGCTTGCACACAGTTCTTAAAATATTCTGATTTCACAGTGAAGTAAAGCAAAATAAATTACATTTTGGCAGCACAACTCCATCAGTTTATCTTTAGAATCAGTTAGCATGTAAATGAAGGCTTTCTTAATTGGCTCCTGACCATTAAAAAAACACTGCTTATTATTCCAGCGTTTTTCAAAAGTACAGTAGAAGCACAAAATTAGATGTCCCTTTTCAACTCCTGTTGGTGAGTTTTTTTTTTGGGAGAAAGATGATATTCAGTGATGTTGTTTATTCCAAGAAAAATGAATGTACAGTAATGCATAGCTACAGAAGATGGCAGTTGAAATTGAGTTTGGAGGTGATGAAGATGAAGTTCTACAGAATGACAAGTTGTTGCAGCATTTTTAAAATGTGAAAATAGCCTTAAAAGTAAACTTATGAACATGTACTAAACTTAGAAAAACATAATTTGAATGTCTGTATGCCCAACAAATATTGCTACAGGTTTTGTAAATATCTACTGTATGTGGTGCATGTTTTAAGAAAACATGTTAAGCATATAGTTTACTGTGTGTTCACTATTAAATGTATTAGATGTGATTTTTGAGATATTTTTATAGAACCATAATTACACTTTAATACAGAGTTAACACCTGTACAGTTAATTTCTAACACTGTGTTGAGAACACACTGGTTAGTGTTGATGAGTGTTAAATTTTAACTATAAAAAGAGTCAGTAATTACTACAGTGTTGAGATACCAGCACTGCAAAAGAGTTATATTAATACTCTTTTGTGTGGACCCATATAGATACTATGGGTGTTGAAATGAACTCTGATAGTGTTGATTTATGTGCTCATTTTGCTGTGCGTAGTGTACATACTGTGGATTTCAATTTCTTTTTGATAACATTTTATTATAACTGCGCAATTTATTATTATAGCTGCAGAAACCATAACTTAATCAGACTGCAAAAAACAAACAAAACAAAAAACTCATTCTTCCTCTTTAGCCTGCATTCACAGCTCTGCATTGAGGCAGAGATGAAAACAATACAAACCTCTGTAACCTCCATCCACAATCTCTATGCAGATGGTGTGGAGGGAAGAAAGGAACACTATTACCTTCCCATCATCCTGTCATGTATTCACTGCGTTCTTTTCATTGCTTATGCATTGAAACCTGAATAAAAGGAATATTTTGGGGTGGTGTCAGTTTTTCTATGACAGTAGTTAGTACTATTATGGAACATGCTGAGTGGGAGCAAAACAACATTGAATAATTGATTGGCACTAAAAGATGTGGGCACGGCTATGCATTATTCAAATTGATACTTATTACTGTCTCTACTTTCCTATGGTAAATAAAACAGGAGAGGGGGGACTAGAAAAAAGCTGCTCATGTTTCTATTTGTCGTTCAGCAATTTTAGACAGGAGGCTGAAGCTCCAGTTTCCTTATTTTTCCCTCCTTTTGCCGTCCCCTGCAATGACAGTGCTGGATTCAATGTCCGATTCTCGCTCTCGAGGGAGAAGTGGGTGGCTATACCAGAAGTCTGACATCTGTTCCTATTTAAGAAATATTTCCAGGAAATAAATTGTAAATTGGAACTGCAGAAGTAACAAAGGTGTAGGTGTAAATGAAAGGAGGTAATGGGCATAATGCTTTGCAATGTCACGTTGTTCTCCAAAGTGCTTAAAAGCTGCTTTAACAAACAGATTAAAGCTACACATCTATTCTGTCAGGAGGCTTAATGTCACTGTCAAAGCATTTCATTTCTATTGATGGACTTTTATGTAATGATCGACCAAATCTGTCTTTCAATCCTCTCATGTCCTTTGTTCTTCTTCTCGTGGTAGGTTTTGTCGTCCTATATTCAGAGAAGAAAGCAAAAACAATGTCGCACAGACATAATTATTTGAAATTATTATAGCTCTGACCCATATTTTGTCTTTGAAATTAGAGGTCACTGGTGAAATGAATAGTCAAAGAATCTTGAGAACAAATTGAGGTGTTAGATTTTTGACAGGAGGGCAGGTCTCAGAGCAGCTCATGGGGCTGTGTATGGTTGAATGGCTGCATCTATTACCTCTAGTCATCCTCCGTGCTTTTCAACAATGCATTTTGGGGAACATGAATACTGTGGCAGCCGCTGAACTACTACATACATATCTATAATATCGTGCAAGGCATGTGGTCCTCTGTGGTGGCAAGTGTACTACAGGCATTAAAATTCAGCTGACTGAAAGTACAGAGGAGAAAGAGAGGTCAGCAGTTTGACTTTAGATTTGTCTCTGTCTGTTTTTGTCCTCAGATGTCATAACAGTGTGATGGACATAATTTGTTCTGCCAGCAACTTATCAAGTCCCTAAAGATATTGTCTTTTTGTTCCTGAAAGGAAGGCAGAAGAACAGCAGTGAAAACTGCAAAATCTTTGCCTCAAATTTGATAATACTGGACATTTTAATCACCAGCTGCTCCTTAAACACAAACTGATAAATTTCCATTGTACAGTATGCTTTAACCAGTTAATATAACATGTCCGCTTAACATATACTGTGCTTGTAATGCCCTACTGTGTGTGTAATGCCACCCGGGTTACATTTTTTTATCAACATAATTAGGAAAAGTTACTGAAATGTAACTGGCAAGTTGCAAAGCACTGATACTGAACATCACTAAAATGCTCACTGACAGAATCTTTCATTTGTTTTTCTACAGTATCCGTACATAGCAAGTAAATCATGATCATATGTTTTTACGGTTACATTTCGGAACTGACAGATCTTCATTAAGGTTAGGGAAAGATGGTGGTCTTGGTTTAATACACAAAAAGTCTGGTGCCAAACCATTGGTCTGAAGGCCCATTATTCCAAAACCCTAATAGTTTGAAAAACTTTCCATTGTCCTGAAAGCCCATTAGTCCAATGGCCTTTTATTCCGAAAGAAAAACGCCAATTTCTCCAAAGGCCCATTGCTGCTGGCCCTGTCTATGGTGCTGAATTGGTTGTGGTGGGGGGGTATTGTGGTGGACGCTTTGCCATTATTTATGGTTAGGTGTTCCAATTAGGCTACCTCTGTCGTCTTTTGCGTTAGGGTTAGGATAAGTATGCACTAAATGCACTAAAACGCAAGCATTTTGCAAACAGTATCTTTGCATTTGAACGTCAAAATACATACATACAAGATATTAAGGACAAAAACGACAGTGGAAACCGCTTATAGTGATCATGGTTATTGTGATCAACTGCTTATATGGACCAAAAAGGTCAGGACAGAATCATTCCTATACAAATGTTCTTTAAATAATTTGCTTATAGTATTCAATTAGTCCACTTACAGTGCTCATTTTGGGCCTTTTCATACATGAAAACATATGGAAAAACATTTTAAATCTATGGTAAGTCTATTTTCTTTTTACCTTACTCCCATAATACACCTATGATGTGTAATTAGTGTCGGCAACACCATTATCAGGCATTGCGGTGCACCTCCACATGGTTGTGTGAGGGTGTGGGTGTTTATCTGTAATCACTGTGAACCAATCAAAAAATAATGTTTTATTCCTCTCATTCACCATCTTTCTCACTACCAGCGCTCCTTCTCTTCATTCACTCTCTAGCTCTCTCGACCACAGCTGCTCCCTCTCACTCTCTCGCTGGTGCTCTCAGCTCTCTCTAAAATGAGTCGGGAAGTCGTCAGCAAAGCCTAATGTTACTTTTAATGTTATCAAATTCCTAGTAATGTTTTTATCTTCCCTCATGGCAGGGTTGTACAGCGTTGCGGGTTGCGTTTCTCCAAAAGTTGATTCTGGTTCAACTTTCTCGCTGCGGCTCCCACCCCCGCAGCCTAAATGCACAACCTGTCTGCTTCGGGCTGGTTACCTGAGGCTGGTGCTGTGTGCACATTGAAATCATGACGAGAGAAAGAAAGTCATTTTCTCTCATTGAAAAATGTAGCCTCCTTGAAGCTCAGGACAAACTGCCAAAAACGAGCCAATGAGATGCAGCAGCGAAACAACAAGCGTTTGAAACAGTGGTATTGTATGTTGAAACAAGTGTTGAAGTAAATAAAATTCAGTAAATAGCTAAGCTGTCTGTTTCATTACTTTATATTCATGTAATAAATATACAAATGTCAGTTAGATGGTAATCTGCATGAGAAATTAAGAAAAAGAAAAAAAAAGGTTATAATAATCATCTTATACAATCATCTTGTAGTGATCAATTTGACCTGGATGGATGTGATCACTATAAGGGCTCTTCATCCCCAAAAGTCCACAGTGACTTTGTGACCTAAAGCACAATCTTTCCCCAACCTTAATCTAGATGCTATCATTGCTTACATGAAGGATTCAAGATTGAACGCTCCCAGTAGTCAAAGTCCTGCGCTTCCTTCCAAAATGTATTTGCCAATACAAATTAGTAGTATTAGTAGTATTAGTAGTATTAGTATATAGATGTAATCTCTAGGAGACAGGTTTGGTACATTGCTGCCAAAGATACTGTATACAGTACTGTTTCAATAAAGAGGAAGGAACCAAAGCTTGCATTTACTGCCTAAAGTGATAATCCTCTTTTATTATGAATTATTTAGGAAAGCAGATATAAAAGATTTCCTGAGGTTACCACTGCAATTATATGAGAATATTGCTGTTTGTACTAAGGTCACTTGAAGTAAGGAGAAAGTTTACACATGTTCAGCCAATGACAAGAACATAGCAATGTCCATAAATGACAGACAACTTTATGACATGTATAGCATATATGCTGAAAATTTTCATGAACTTGATCTCCCAAATGTCCTTAGATCACATTTCAGTCATTTGCAGAGGATAGCACAGCAACATTTTAAAGCTGTTTTTCACAGTCTGCTGCATCAAATAACGTACAGCCCATATTGTGCTTCAGGTAATTGAGGAGTCTTCCCCACCATCAGTAATCCTTGGATCAATCCACTCAGGGGATAGAAAGTGTGTGTGTGTGTGTGTGTGTGTGTGGGGTGGGGGGGATCTAAAATTTTCATAGGATTAACATTCATTAGAGTCTTCAGCTCTTCAGTAGGCTGCATACAAACTGCATTTTAAATAGATTCTTGCCAAAAGCCACAGTTGCCCCTGGTTGTAATAAAGGGATCTATTTTCAATATTCTCCCCAATAGCTTGGGATTAGTCCCAGAGAACGATACTATTGCCTCTCTCCAATTACCGTCTCATTACACACAGTTTCCATGACCTGTGCTGATGAACCAGATTAATCAGCTTCACTCAGGTCAGTGCTACCAGGTGGCTGTGCTTGTATTATAATAATGCTGACCTTCCTTAGCTGAGGGTTACTATGCAAGTTAAAACGGTGCCAATTCCTATGTACATGGCGGTCTCACTTAAGTACACAGTCACTGTATGGACCAGGAAGCTCTTTGCATTAACATTATACCTGTTCAACCTGTTGTTTGAGCCTTAGATCCTAAAAATCTATCACATGCCCTTCAAGAATCACAGTTAATTGTCTCCTAAAACAATCAAAATCAAAACTCTCTCTGACAATTTATTCATCCTGAATTTGTAGATGAGATTGTCTGTTACCACAGTTTCTGAGTCAGTGTCATCCATTTAAATGTAGTATCTTTGCCAACAGTGTATGTCTTTGTAAGTGAATCAGTTTTTATCTCCAGGAGTTTGAGCCAGTGTGTTTTGAAAGTTGCGTTAGCTGCTAATGCTAGCATTACTCACCTTGGGTTGACCGCACCTGTTGGTAACTTTAGCGTCAGTGTTCATGTAACTTTCTTAAATTTGTTGTGAATGTGACAGGCATTGTTAAAGCTTTCAGGCAGCTTCTGACATTTCTTTCAGTGTGGCAATTTTGTAAATCGCTCTACAAGGGCATGAGTGGAGAACATGGCGACCTAGCTAGCAGGAGAGGGGAGGGTCGCAAACATGAACACACGTTAATGTTGGAGCCACAGGAGCACAAAGAGACAAGAGGTTACCTAGAAAATTGCCACCTGTAGTGATTGATTGTGATTAATTTCACACAAAAGTTGGTTTGAATAAGTGGTTGTGTATCAGTGTAATCATATCTCTGACTCTTGTATTAGTTTTCCTGAACATGTCAGTTAATCTTTGCACCCCTACTTTTAGTACAAAACTGTACATTAAGTTACATTTGTGCACACTATCTGCCAGAATAATGGCAGATAGTGAAAATAATCTTGAAAATAATCATAGTTTACACTTTATATGTAGAATGGAACTGTCCATTGCAGCTCTTAACACTTCACATTCACACTTCACAAAGCACTGCAGCAATAACTGATAACTGATGGTTCATGACCCCTTTCAACTTACAGTACCTTTATCAGCCATCATTATTTAGACTGACTTCAATGATGTGATTTAGTTCAAACATTTCATATCAATGTCATTATAATAACATTTCGGTGTTTGTGTCTTTCAAAAGTCCCCTGTGGAGAATCTCAAGTACCACTCAACCAGCAAGACAGACAACTTGAAACATGGTCAGTACCTTTATGAGGAGAAAAGGCCGATGACCTTCACGCCTGATGGGGAAAACCTAGCTGGTAAAGACCATCAAAGTAGAAAAGCATGATCGCCTGTGTGTGTGTGTGAGTGTGTAGGGTTTCTGGCCAGGTCTCAGCTAAAATGGTCCCTGATTGTGTTTCTCTACTATCTCATTGTCAAAAAATCAATTCTGGCTTGTCACTCAAGCGAAGACCCATTTCGAGCAGGCCTCCTCCTTTGGTACAGTGTAATGTCAACATTTGCCTTGCATTCTGTGTGAAGGACATGAAATTTTAATAGCAGAATTCAAACATCCATCACACATTGGGGCAACAAAAATAAATGTGAAACCTCTGCTTTCAGATTTTGTCATCCATTGTAAGTGAAAATAGATATTTGAGTCACTGCAACTATATTCTGATTGAACAGAAGCTCTCTGGTTTTATATAGAAAGCTGACATAAAGTGCATCTCTCCAGCTGATTATTTTACTGTGTGGAGCCATTCACTGAATTAATAAATCACCAGCCATCTTCCTTTTGCAGAGTACCTTTGCATTGCCTGTTTGAAGGGTTGACTATTCATTTCTAAAAGCTGATTGTCGCATAAAGTAAGAATGTAGAAATGAATGATTACAGCTACTAAATAAATCCAGGCCTATTGAGTGAGAGCTGCTTGACAGTGTACACCATCTCACCTTATCAGCCTGTGTAGGATGATCAGGTCTTCTTCATCAATGTTGTTAAAGGACACACTTAATTTCAGGAAAAAAAGACATGTCTGAATCAGCTTTCGTGTACGACATCCAAAACATGAGTCAACTAACTTTGTAGATAGTGGTTTGATGTATGAAATTTCAGGACCGGCAGACAACCAAATTTGTCAAGGAATCTGTTTGGGGCCGATAACAAAGATCTATGCTCTTCTGAATTTAGCTACAGGGGATTTAAGTACAATCATCAGGTATACATTCATGTAGTATCGGCGACCTACTGACGCATGTCCTCCTCCTTCGAATAGGCAGCTTTTGTTGGTTTGCGATGTATCGGTAGTTGGTCTAAATATTTTTTCAGAGGCTGTTCCACACTGCCAAGATAAATGTCTGTAGGAAACACTAGCGCACATAAACACAATGGGAGTGTATTGCCGGGAGTGGGAGGACTGTGTCAGTAATGACATAAAACAGCCAAAACACTACCCGGTGCGGCCTGAGCGATAAAGCCTTTTCAAAATGCCAGATTGCTCACTGTGCCCACACTAATCCCCATCCTAATCACTCAATATTAACTGCCAGAGAGCCAGAGTGAGGGACTGTGTGCCTCTATAATCATATAAAAAGTGTTGAGTGTGCTTTGAGAGTGTGTCAAGTTACCCTTATTTTGTAGATGTAACTCTTAGTCCTCCAGCCAATTTTTTTTTAACCACTCAGTTGAGTTGTATTCTAGCAGTATGAAGGATCTAATTTACAGGGCATCTTCTGCTGGCTCACAGTATTGAGGGAGCATATGGTGCTGAACTGAATGTACCTTGTCAATGCAATTATTTGTCAGCCTGTAAGGATTTTTATATCTACAGATATCATTTTAAGGCAGCAAATGACCTCTTTATTCTTAAAAATATGAGAGAATATTTAAGGCAAAATAAACTTTAGCTATTTACATGTTTGAATTACTTCAGAAAAAGAAAATTATTAGCCCTTGACACTATTTCAACATTTCTGTGACAATTATACAGAATTTGTATGGTAGATAAAAAAATCAGTGGTCAGCTGTCTATAATGTTGTTGAATAAAGGCACTTGTGCAGTGAACACATCACATATGTAATTTCTGTCTTTGCCCAATAATGACAAATGTTTATGTTCAAATGACAAAGTTATATGAACTGGTTCTTTTCTAGTATAACCCAGCCATTCACTTTAATGTGTCATTCTAGAGGGCAGTTACAATGTATTTTATAGTTTAATATGGAGAACTAGCTTAGAGCAATGCTTTCTTGGTGTTGGCATCTTCAAAATGTAGCAACCAGGGTTTGAAACAAGTGCCTCCATCATGCTGTGAAATTTGGTGGTTAGATTCATGTTCCCATGGGCACATAAACCCCATCATCTTCCCTCTAGGGGCCATTGTCAGGACACACTTTCAGCCCTATAAGACTAAAAGAACAGTAAACTCAACAGCATGTTCTTTATTTTCATGGGGTTTCATAAAGACTGCCTCAGGCATTTGGACTTTTTTGTTGAAAAGGACAAAAGGTAGTAAATTTGCTTCCCATCTGTTAAGGTAGCAGTTTAAATTTCAAGGTTGTGTGAGCCCATGTGTTCATGACACCAGCAGCAAAAGAGAAAGGTCATTTAGAAATACATGAGACCATGTTAAAGTTATTTTTCAGGTGTCATCCTTAGCCGAGCTTAAAGTCATAACACAATGTCTTTGATCATCAGTCACCACGATGGAAAGGAACATGTGGTTGTGTGCAACATGATGGGTAGCTGAATGTGCTGGCATTGTTAGAGTTCACATTCCACTGGTGTCACTCATGCTAAAAATGGATACTCTCTGAGAACAGATGCTCTTTTTAGGACAGTGAAACGTTTTTGTTTTTTTTTTGTTGTCTGGAAAAGCTGCAGCTGAGTCGTGACATTTGAAACTCAACACAAAGACACATTATGAATCTGTGTTTATGCTTCCTATCAGACTTGCAACCTCAGGTTTCAGTTCAGTAAGCTGACTGACAGCGCTGCACAATGAAGCAACGCTTTCATTATATTGTTGAAGCATCCAATCCAAAAGACTTCTCCAACTCCACTTGTGTGTGTCCTTGATACTCAAACCAAAAATGAAATGCCATCAGTCATGTCTAAGTGTTGTGATTACTCTGCCATTGTTGCTGTTTGGGCTTTAGTTTCAGAGCTGACGCAAATATTGTGCAATAATTTTACACATCATAGCTGCAGATTAGTTACTGTGCATTAATTTTCATGCTGGTTTATGAATGATAATTACTTGGCGTATCAGGCTCAGAAAGGCATGCAAATGAGCAGAGTTCATTAGAGGCATTAGAAACACGTTACCCAATTATGGCATTCTGCTTGGCTATGCCAATGACACGGACAGAGAATTTGGATGCACTACCCTGTTGCCTATTTTCAAACTCGTTGGAATTAGGACCCAAATTACCTCTGTAAAATAGATAATGGGTGTATAATGAGCTTGGTGGAAAAACAGCAACCTCCTAAAAACATAACAGATCAGATGTAACACTTTTCAAATCAGTGGGGGGAAAGTGGAGAGCTGATTTTCTAGCAGCAGAGTAAAGAGTGATATATAGCAAATACTCACACTGTGAGGATTTTATGATAAAGAAAATGAGTATATTTTTCTGTAACACAGTGAAAAGAAACTATCAACTGTATACATAATGTGGTGCAAAATGGGACAAAATACAGTAAATATCACAAGACCTTCAACATTATTGATATACAGTATACTAAGATGGCTGGTTATGTGTAGAAAATTGAATCATTGAGTAATTACTTCATAACAGGAAGTAATTCTTCAGAGAAATCATTATAGAAGATATGTGCCTAAATCGTAGTAATATATATATTCACAGAGCACTTTATTAAGAACACCTGTGTGATCTACTGTGATCCAATACAACAGCTGTTCCTAGTATTTTGCCACCCTTATACGTTTATGGAGTGGACAAAATATGAGGAACACTTTTCAATATAATGCACTCTAGTACACCACCACCACCCACTACCACCTCAAAAGTAAACATAAAGTAGAAAAGTACATTATCACCTTTCTGACAATGTCAACAAACAAACAAATATATAAGCTTCATAAAAGTAAAATTTATGGCAGAGCTGTTGCATTGGATTGCATTAGATTGCACAGGTGTTCCTAATAAAGTGAGTGTATATTGTTTAGACAAACACAATGGGCCTCATGCAACAACCACTCATATGAACAGATTCATTCTTATTTGAGACATATGACTGACTTGCGTAGCATTCATGAATTTTCTTGTAGTTAGAATCTTCCCTTAGATATGAATGAAATTCATGAGAAAGAGTATGCCTCTCTAAGAACAATTCATTTCAAAACCTCTGCCATAATGCAACATATGTTGTCTTTGGCTATATTGTGGTTGCATAGTACCAGGTAAATACACTTGGTCTTCCAAGGAGCCATTTCACTATAAATTTTTTGTCATCAGGTTATTTTCTCAGATTTGACAAAGGTCCTCTACAGCCACAGAAGACATTATACAGCTGTTTTTGCAGGTTGAGTAGTACTCCAGTTACTTTTACATGTAAATCAGTGTTTTAAGTTTTAAGAATTACAATGCAGAGCCTACATGTTGAATTGTATCCCACATAAATGCAACGTCTGAACCCTTGTTTCATGTATTCCCCCTCTCTTGTTTCTTGTCCTCTATCCACTGTCAGTATTAAAGATGACAGGGGACAAAAGTAAAAAAGTATTACAGAAAAATAGGCATTAAATGACCGTAGTTAAAATCATAACTAACTCAACTAAAATAAAATTAGACAACTAAAATAAACATGCAAACCTAATACTGAGTTCACCATATCACCATCATCATATCATGACATTTTTTAGCTTTTTTATTGCCATGTAAATGTAAACAGTTCTGTAGTTGCTAGGAGAAAATTGTGTCAGCTGCCTCAGGGTCTTTATGCATGTCTGACACTCGGGACTTCCTCAGTTGTACCTGACGGTGTAACATCACCAAGACTACTGTAGAAATCCTCTCATCCATCACCGTGACTGTCACATCCCCCTCGTTACGCCCCAAGTTTGTCACAATTCATGTTATTGAAATAATGAAATCAAATAATTATTTATGGTCTATTAATGCAATACCATGTCCTGAATATCAGTCTTGTCCACAGTATATTTTCTGCTGTATCAGATATTGCACCTGGTTATTTCATGAAGTGTCGTCACATTTATTTCTAACCAAACAAGGTTTATTTCAACATGGTTTAACAAATCAAATAAACTGTAATTGCTTGTTAAATGCCAGCTATCCATTGTGTTCAAATACACCTTAAGTAATTACTGCTTTACTGCAATGAAAAACATTCATTATGAATATGATATAATGGTTATATGAAAAGACATGTCTGTCATTCTGAGTTAATTGCACGTTTTAATCACACCATACAAGCTGAGATCTAAAGACGAGCAACCACATGCAGGTTGACTGTGTGTGTTGTTAATATAGACTGACAATGCCTTAAATATTTACAGTAGTTCAAATGATATGTGTGGTTTAAAGATTATTATGAAACTGAGGTTTTTATAAGTGAGATGTTTGAAAATGAAGAAATCATCTCTGTATATGCCATGAAATTACTTTTTCATGCTAAAACAAGTGTAAACATGAGATTCTTGAACACGTAGTGTTGCAAAATCAGTTCTTTGCAGTGGATAAATTATATGCCGACCATAAAATCAGAGAATCAACAGTGAGAATGATGTAGGAAGGCGGAATGAACAGTGAAACACAAACACAGAAGATAAGATGGGTGTGTTTATTACTGCAGGGATATGATAATACATAAAGTATTTACTGTGTGTTATATTCATCTATCAGAGGTGTTCAGACAGGGTGTTTTATATGAGAAATATACTAAATCCCCTATTATATACTGGAGATTGATTGACTCATCAAATACAACAGTACCCCTTATTCATTCAATGTTCTACTCTTAAGGAGGGACACACACCTGTGCCTGTTGTAAGCCCACACACTGGCGGCATTTTGGTGTGCCTCATTGTGAGTTGACGCTACTGTCTTATTTCCCAGTGTCAACGCATATAAACTGTCCAGAAAAGAAGCAATTGTATCTAAGGGAGTAGGTTTAAGTGATATCTAATGAAATGTACGCTATTTTGCTAGTAACTATTGTTAATGCACTTACCCTACGTAATATGTTTAATTTCCTGTCCTATACTGCCTTTTTGTTGATTGATGTTCAATTCTTTCTTCTCTTTAAAAGAATATTAACTGTAAATACAGATGAAGGGATTTTTGCTAGCTGAAAAACATGCTGAGGATTTGGCAGTGCTTTTTTTCAGGCCCTGCAAAATGCCTGCACTCTTGTCTTATGTTCTTCTGTTGGCCCCATCAACCTCCATTGATAAGACAGGGCAACCTTTATGTTACCTTAGAGGCAATAGCCTACGTTATTCCGAGTGTAAATTGTAAAAAGTGTAATTTTAGACAACATAAAGTTGCTTTGGTGTAACCCCTCATTATGACCTTGCTTGTATCACTCTTGCTCCCTTGATTGAGACATCCCATTGCTCTGAATTCTTCTTCTGTCTGCATGGTGCATCTAGTGTGTGTCTTAACGATATTAGGGACTGGACAGCAGACACAGACTAAAGTTAAACAACTACATGTCTTATAATGCTGTTAAAGCTTTGTTTAAATCACATTGAGAGACACATGACTACACTTTATTTTTAGGTCCAACTCTTCGATGTGAATATACTTGCAATTTATACTGTATGCTCAAAAAAGACATATTTGGCATTTACAGTAACAGGTATTTCACCTGAATATTTTCATATCCACTACAACAGATGCAATTTCAGACACAAAACAAAACAGGCCCAGGAGCATCAGTGAGGGACTAGCTAAGACCAAAACTGACAACAAACACTGACACAAATAATTTGTTACAAATACAAGGAGAGACAAAGCGGTTTGCTACATGTAGACTCTGCACAGCAGCTCCTCTGGGCACAAAATCATATAGTTTAAGTCAATACATTTAAAATCCAGAGCTGTTTACAGGGTTGCTGAAATGTAAGCTAAAGAAAGAATGGAATATAATTGCCTGAGACTACACAATTATAACTTTTACAGCAGGGTTATACTTTCATTGGATTGGTTTGATAGGAAAAGTTTTTTTTAACCTTTATTTACCCAGGGTAGTTACAGAGAGCAATGCTTTCTTTTTCACTCTCACACTAACCACAGTCTGGTCTGTTAGCCACTGGACATCTCCACTGGAGTGGTTGTGGGTTTAGAGCCTTTCTCAAGGGCACCTTAACTCAGTGGCAGTAAGGGAAGGGGAAGTGCTGCTCTGTCACTTTTCCCACCCCCATTTATCCTGCTATTTCTGGGATTGAACCAATGACCTTCTAGTCACAAGCCAGTCCTCCTTGTTGAGTTAGCAGCATGGCTCTAGGGATAGCAACTTCAGTCTGTGGGCCTGTCTTGGTTTATTAACTTTGGTCCATCACTTTGGTCCAGACAGAAATAGCTTGACAACTACTGAACTGATTGATTACCATGAAATTTGCTGCAGATATTCAAGGTCCCTAGAGGATAAATCCTAACGACTGTGGCGATTTTTCCTCTATCGCCACCAGCAGCTTAAACTTTTGACATATTTAGTGAACTATCTCAACATCTACTTAATGGATTAGCACAAAGAGGTTTTGTTCAGACATTCATGGTTACCAGAGGATGTAACCTACTGACTTTGGTGATCCTCTGATCTTTCCTGTAGTGACACCATGAGATTGGCATTTGTGTTTTGGATGCCTTATAATTTGGTACAGACATTAATGTTCCCCATAGAATGAATTGTAATAATTTTGAACCTCTCACATTTCATTTAGTGTCATCATTGGATCAAAATTTCAGTTTGCCCAACACAAATACCTGCAAAACTAAAAATCTGATTCCAGTGGCCAGTTGTATTTTGTGCTGCTGTGCTTATTAGCAAACTTTAGCATGCTAACATGCTAAACTCAGATGACGAACATGGTAAACATTATACCAACTGAATAACAACATGCTAGCATTACCGTTGTGATCATGTTAGCATGCTGCTGCCTTACTGCTTTGCCTATAAGTACATCTTCACAGAGCTGCTAACCTGGCTGTAGACTCAGTCTTGTTTCTACATAAGCTTGTACTTGATGTTTTGTATTTCTAGCGAGCCAGACACCATAGCCTGGTTCCAGAATTTTGAATCACTGCCCGAATCCCCTTTTAAAATAGCTCAGAACCAAACTAAAACTGAACCAGTCAGAACTTTGTGGGAAGGATTTAAGAATGAGGACGTCAACTTCCTACTAAGAGCCAGAAAAATAGCCACAAAAACTGTGACAAGCATGGTTTCATGCAGATTTACAATTGGTTCTAAGATGACCTCCAGAGAAAACAACTCCTTAAGAAAAACTGTTTTTAGCAATGTTGCTGTATCCTTTGATTATTTTGGTGAGTACAATATTATCATAAACGATACAACTGAATGAATTAAGTTGTAATAATGCATAATTTTCTTTTATACTGGCATATTTCTTCAGCGGTTATGGTTATGCCACTCATTACGAGCATGAAAACAATAAGACAAAATGAATGGTTGATGGACTTTGTGAACTGGCCATGCCTAGTAGGCTTAGTAGTAATTAACTGTGATATCACAAATTGAGGCACAGTATAAACTTACCTCATTGGTTTTTAGATATGCTCACTGAATCACTTACGAGTATTAAATCAATCACTCCTTGAACATGAAGGAAAAGCATTCAAATCTGAAATGTTGTGGTATTACATTACAGCAGATATAAATTGTTGTTTTAGGACTTCTTCAACAAATGTCAGGACTGAAACAGTCTATCAGAGAAAATGATATACCATTATGGTCAAATATAGAAACCTCAAGTTACAGGCTGCTGTCAAAATGCTTGTTATGAAAACTCACAACTCCCAGGTATTGATTCTCACATAAAAAAGTGTGACTCAACTTTCCCATCCTACAAATGAATTCTTCCCACATGTCACCCTGTGACAGAATCATCTCATTTAACCAGAGTTATTGCTGTCATTAGAGAGGACAGCCACTTCCCCTGTTTATCTGTCTGACTGCTGACCGCAGGTTAATGAATAATAATAAATAATAACACACTAATGATTATGCTTGGAGGGCTTAGCATGACAGCTACTCAGTCAAAGAGGGCCACAGCACCCAAGGGCGGCAGAGACGGGGGAAGTGAAAAGGCATTATCCTCCTTTATCTTCAGGATCATCAAGGGTCCTTGAGCCAATTGGATTATTTTGGAGACATTATACACAATTGATTGGTGCTCTGTTGAGTGAGTACAGCCTTGTGGATGTGTGTGTATGACAAGACTATTACCTTTTAGATTGCTTGGTGAGTGAACAGTGTTTTTGAGGGTCATCATATATGCATTGGAGCGATCTCTCATTCAAGGCTCCCCCCGATGAAATGTGAAATGCTGTGAAATGTGTGCAAGATATCAGAAAAGATGTGTGTGGTTGGACCTCACATTGCCTAGGTTTTTAAACACATTCTCACATTTTTGTAATTCCTTTTATAAAACATTACCAAAGCAGAAGTATGGGAAAACATTCACAACCTCAAGAAAAATACACTTTTTCCCCAGAGTGCTTGACATGATGAAAAATGCATGAAACCACAACATTAACTCCCAATGTTCCAATTCCCTGCCGACAGAGAAAAGACGAGTTTATTGAACGTATATCCAATAGAGTGAAAAAGGATTAAATGAATTGCAAAAAGGAAGCTGACATCTGTCCTGGGAGTCAGAGCTACCACAGATTCAACTTTTATTAAACAAAAAACTGCCCTAATACAAACACAGGCGCAGTGTTGCCATTGACAGTGACTAGTCAGTTTATCGATGCAACAGCGTCTGGCCCTTAGCCCAAAATAATGTCTTGGTCTGTTTCTGCTGTGGCTAATTTTCCAGAAATTGTTAGTCACTGTTTCCAGTTGACATTGATATAAAGTGAGGACAATTTCCCAGCTCATATCCAACTTACCATACAGAAATACATTATGACAAATATTCAACTGTAAAGGATGCTTCTCTAAGCAGGTGAGCCAGGTGCCTCAGTTAAGCAAGAGAAGAGTGTGAAGGCCAATTAATATCCTACGCCAAAAGATGTAATTTAATTTGGTTAAGGTTAGTTATAATTTAAGTGGATAACATGTCTGCCTAGCTTACTACCTACAGTAGTAACAAAGTGTTAGCTGCAACCATTGGCATGTCTGCTTAGCTTACCTACAGTAGTAATTATCTAGTAATTACCTACAGTATAATTAGATTATGTATGAAGTTAATTTAGCAGCTCTGTCCTAACTTTAACCTGTATGCAAACTAAGTAGCCAAACAGGGTTATGTCAGAACAAAATAAGTCTGATCTTACATTTTTCCTTATTATACTGAATATATGTGTGTGAATGATTAGTTCCTATTGATGTGCAAGTTGGCACCTTGCATGGCAGCCCCTGCCATCAGTGTATGAATGTGTGTGTGTGAATGGGTGAATTTGAGTTGTAGGAAGGATGCTATATAAGTGCAGTCCATTTACAATTTACCACCTTCTGAACTGCTGTGAGCTCCAGCGGGTTGATGTGGTGGGGGGGTGCATGACTACCTGCCTCCCATGCTGGCTTGGCCGAGGGCCCAACCGGCTAGGTAGGCATCCGAGAAGATCCTGATATAATGAGGGACACACCCCAGCCACACCCCTTCGAAGAGGTAACAGCACCAGCCGGCCACCATGAGTCATGAGGACTCATGAGGACGGCATTGTTGGTGGTAACCGCTGTATGAGTTGTGCTGCTCACCTGTGCATGCCCTGCTTGGGTCATATGCAGTGGAATGGTAGTGCTTAGCTAGCCAATACCACATGAATAGCCTATTAGCTGCTAAAGCATAATGTGGGGGCCCTGCTCATGATGTGGAGGCTGAGCAAAAGTGGGCCTTGTGCACCACCTTCCCCTTATTCACCTCACCTGGTGGAGGGAAGGAGAATGTCCCCTCCGACCGGGGTCTCATGGCTAACAGTGCCAATGTCTGAAACAACCTGTGTGTCAGAGTGTGTAGTGCTAGCAAAAAACCTCTCTGAGGCCATGTAAAGGTTAGGGCCAAGACCTTTATTGTAAAATGGCTGCTGTCTCTGGCCGGAGGCAGCGGCACAACCAGGCCTGATACCCCCGCCGTGGCCAGGTTCACGACAGGGAGGTGGGAATGGCTGGGCAGGCCTGCAATGGCTCACGCTGGTAGTGGACCTGTTGCCAGACATGTCCCTGGGGCAGCAACATCAGCATGTCTTGATGGTGAAAGAAAGTTTGCAGGTGATGATCTGTTGTCAAAGGTGGCTGAGTGAAAAGGGAAGATGAGCAGCGAGTGCACTGGGGCTTTATAGGGGGAGGGTGCTGCATGGTAGCTACCTACCGATTGGGCGGGGAGTGCAAAGATCTTTCTCAGATGCTGAGGCGGAGCCTGCCATTGCCAGCTTGACAGACGCGGCAACAGTAAGTAAAGAGTGTGGGGCTTAGCAAAAGATCAGTTGTTTGGCAGGTTGGTAGAGTGCCACAGTACTTCTTTGACAAGTCAACAAACTATAGTTTCTCATTGCAGTGAAGCTTATTTTTCTTTTCTCTATGTACAATAGTGCACATAGGGGTACACAATTAGGCCCATATTTTTTTCCTTCTCAGGCTATCGACAAATGACAGGTGCTTTAGAAATCCTACACCGGTCACTGCTGGCCTCAGAGGCTCAAATAATTATCACAGTATATCTCTAAAAAAATCTGATTCATTAAATTATATTTGCTCCTAAGTGACCTGCTCTATGTGAAAAGTGCCCCAAGATGACTTTTGTTGTGATTTGGCACTGTATACATAAAATTGAATTGAATTGAATTGCATTAAACACTTAAATGTTGTTTTTCAACTTTATTTTTAATGGGCAGAGTTAAACAAACAGCCAGTTATTACATCATTTTTTCTTTAAATTCTACTAAATAGAAATCCAAAACTTGTAATCTGTATAGATTTCCTTTACTTCCCTGTCCCTCTCCTCCAAATTTTATGCCACTTCCCCAACTCAACCATTTATACTCAACTCTTTTGTCATTCATTCTCTCGATCAACCGGTTTGCATGCCAGCTTCACCTCTACTTTCATCCACACACATATTCAAACACACACCCCTACATGTGCACATCATCTCTGCCCTCAACCACTGCCCTCCACC
Source organism: Thunnus thynnus (assembly GCF_963924715.1). Taxonomy (NCBI): domain Eukaryota; kingdom Metazoa; phylum Chordata; class Actinopteri; order Scombriformes; family Scombridae; genus Thunnus; species Thunnus thynnus. The sequence continues at coordinate 25,089,653 of NC_089532.1, read as the reverse complement.
CGCTTATCAACTCATCACTTCTATCTGAGACAGTACCATCCAGAAACAGTGTGTGTATAAAGCCATTAGTTACCCAATGAAAAATAGGAAAAAACAACAAAACAAACAGGCACGACAAACAAAAAATAATTAAGATACACACCAAAAATAATATAAAAACCATAACATTGATATTGGCGGACATAATTACCCAACACATCACCAGAAAGCTACTAACATGAAACGCAAAAGTTTCCCAAGCATGCGTAGCTCCCCAACACTTCTAGCCAAGGCGACCATCGGTCTGTGAATTGTGCATTTTGCAGTCTCAATATGAAAGTTATTTTTTCCATTGTGTAAATTCCTTTAAATACTGTCATGTGTCAAAGGTTGGAGAGTCTTTTTTAAGCCAGCTCAGTGTTATTGCTTTGTTTGCTGCTGGCTTCAGATTGCTCTGAAGGCTCGGTTTCCAACAGTTTTTTTTCTACTTTCAGCCCGAGCTGACGTCAGTTTGTGACGGATTTCTTTATGTGGACATCTGCTACGTGCACAGTGTGTGAGTTCGCTGCTCTGCTCTGGGAGTAGCTGCGCCAAGCCATGACTCCATTACACAGCACAGCACAGTACAATAAGTAGTTTACCTGTTGGAGGTATGCTGGTTGTCTGCAGCTCTTCATAAAACATCTCACTGTGGCCGTTTCTGCTTGTACTAGTCCTCCCTGCATTATTTCTAACTGATCCGCTGAACAAATAGCTCCATATGTTGTTGTTTTTAGCGCCGCTAACAGAGGTGGTCTGGGCCGCATGTGGCCACAGTCTTTTAGTAGTGTAAACACAATGCGTCCTGGGCCACATTGAAAGACCGCCTACTCAACTGACGTCCTCTATTCTCCGGCAGACTAGGCACAGGATCCTCCGTCCAAAGCTGTTCAACTTGTTTGATAACAGGATAAACAAATTATTTTGTTTTTCATGTGAATTAAAAACGTAATCGACCTCTCGTTTTTCCTGTTTTTCTCGTTCCTCAAACTGGTTTTCCTCTTCAAATTGACAATTAGAATAGAGTTAAACCATGAATTTTTCGCTTGTCTGTCTAAAAAAATATTTCAGAAGCTAAATGTTGCTGGATAGTTTCCTCTGTCCTTTCAAGTTGATAATGACAGTTTTTAGTTTTGCTGCGCTGCCTGACATAATGAGCTCAGGATTTATCAGGAGGACGCTGCTTTACTCCAAACAGTATGACGATGTCAATTAATGTTCTGTGTAGAAGGACACAGAGCATTAATAGATCCTGACTGCTGCTGTTGGTGTGTCAGAGATTTAAATAATCAGTGAAGTTATGCTGCTGTGTCTTGTGCGTAAATGCGCGCAGTGTCTCTGAATGGAGAGATGCAGCTGCGAGGAGATCACAGAATATTTATATATAACCTGAATATTTATCCTGTTATCAAACAAGTTGAACACAGCTTTGGACGGAGCGGACCCCGGTCCGGTTCTCCCGCTGGTTAATATCGAACGAATTTGGTCTTTGAAAAACAGAAATGATGTGCGTGTTTATTTGCATATAGAGGGGGGAAGTGAGATCGGATCACAAGTGGTCACCCAGGACGCATGTGGAGACACATGTTAATACCACGTGTAAACAGGGCCTAAGTGAAACATTTGATAAGAGCATTGGAGTACAGACTGACTTCTCAATCTCCAGCCACCTTGTGTCCACCCTGTCTCAAATCCAGATATTCAATGCCCTTATCTGACAAGCCAACCAGTAGTACCTAAGGTGAGGGAGTCCCCACCCTCGCTGTTTAGATAACTGTAGAACTTTGTATCTTACCTGCGGGCACCTTCACTGCCAAATAAACCTGGAGATTATCTAAAATTCTGTATTCTACCTGAGAGAGTAAGGGGTAGCACAGCCCATCTGTTAAGATCCGCAGATATCTTATCAATTAATTTATTATAGTTTGCCTTATGTAACTTATCTAAGTCTTGGTATAGTGGTGCCCAAGTATGTTATACCTTCCTTAGGCTATTTGAAGAGAATGATGCTCTCATCTGGTGCATGGTAAGTGAGTTTAGAGCCAGAGCTTCTGTTTTATTAACATTGACTGTGTTTACATGCACAAAATATTCCATTTTTTACCCTTATTCGCAAAAAAGACAGTATTCCTACTAAGCTGTTTACATGGCTAATGAAAATGAATATTCCACTAATATTCCCGTTTACATGCAGAGGGTTTTCAGGGTTTCCTTCTGCTCCAGTGGGAATGGGAATCACAAGATCTCTGCAGGCAGTGAAGTAAACCAGCAAGGAGAGAAACATTAATGAGCTGCTGTCTGATATTAATGAGTGAAATTGATATGACTGATATTATAGATTTAAAGTTACAGGCACATCTGGTACATAGGTTGTCCCACAATGTTTACTACACTGCTGAGTGTTTTTTGTGCATCACACTGAGTCGTCACCATCAGTCCATGGATGTATGTCAGGATAATAACCAATACCCTTCGTACCTGTCATGGAGAAGGCACGCTCTGTTTTTCCAGCCCACCCTGAACAGCTCTTCACTCTCCTCTCATTCCTCTCCTGCGTCTGCCTTCCTGCTTCAGCATATGTCATTTTGCCTGTGCGATGGTAAACAAGCAAGAGGGCCATGTGTCGTAAACTGCGGTAAAAATCCCAAATGAGATGCATATCCTGAATGTGCTTTATACATGTCCAAAGAATGCCCCTAAAATCCGAATAATATCACCATATCCCACATGTCAGAAAATGCTACATTTGGAATACTGATTGTTGGATGGATGTTTGAAATAGGGCTTTTATCTAAAAATGGGTTCAGTACACAGTTGAAATCTCCTCCAATCAGTAATATCCCTTGTGATAAGTCAAATATGGTTTTCATAAATTGTGGGCTATCGTCATTTGGGGCATACACGTTTAACATTGACACCCAAACTCCATTTATTGTACCATTAATCAACACATATAGACAGGTGACAAATTAGAGGAAAAAACAGTCCAGGTCTGAATGCTTGACCCCCACAGTGAGGGGATCTGGTGGCTCTGTTATGCTGTGGGGAAATTTTGCTGGCATGGTATTGGGTCTACTTGTCCCCTTGATTCATATAATTTTCATACTCATCAAAACCATTCAGTGACATGAAATGTTTCATCATAGGATAAAGGTGATCAGTCAAAACAACTTGCAGTGACCCTTCCCTCTACGGGGAAGTGCAGCCTCCTCCTTTACTGCTGCGGCAGCACCGTGGTAATGTGGCAGTAAAGCAGACAAATTAAACGAATGACATCTGTATGTAACTACTGAACACAACCAAATACAGAACTGTGAAAGAATATACAGTAGCTTCCAACTTAATTACCCAATGGGCCTTCTCTTCCAGCCACCCAATGGTACCGCGTGTGGTCTATAATCTTAAGTACCGATAACAAGGACAGTGACAGAGTTTCTCCTTAAGAGTCCCCTCCCTGGCTAAAAAGCTGTTCTAAAAAGCACCAGACTATAATAAAAATAAGAGTAAATAAAAAATAAATAAATAAAAAGGGGGGTGAGCTATACATTACATATATCCACACAGACATTGTCTTTACTTAATTAAATAATAGACAATAAACACCAATGCTAATGTCCAGTCCTAATTACTATGTCACTCTGTCCTTTCATAAATGTAAAAATGAGAGAGAGAGAGAGAAAAGCAGATTATCCATATCCTCCTTTTTTGTAGATGAGGTAGTATTTTAAGTATAGTGTATCCCTTAAACTGAAATAGTTAGTCTAATCAATTTGCATTGTTATCCAGTCATTCCACAATATTTGACCATTCCAACAGATCATAGGCCTAAATAGGCTTCATAAACAAGTATGAATAACTAAAGGAATAATACAACAGAATAATTTCTGTTGAAATCTTTAGACAGAGGACAGATAGTAACGATACTGTTCATGCCTTGTGTATTTTCCCAGCTGTCTGACAGTGTAGGTCAATCGATCAACTAGAAATTGCTTTGATATCGCTCACCAATGCGCCTGAGCTGCTCCCCACTGGGGATAAGTTGGACTGTCCATCCCAGCTGATGAAGTTCCTTCTCCATAAGCTCTCCTGCTGACAGTCTTGTGGTGATGCCCAGATGCTTCAGTTGTTCCGCGGCATCCCATGCAGAGCTGAAGGTCTTTTCCCCATCATCCAAGGTGACTCTCAGCACTGCTGGATAAGATGACATTTGATCTCTCCATGATCTTGCGCCTATGTTGCAGGGTGGTAGAATAGTCATGGTACAGTGTGATATGATTTCCTTCATACTGCAAGTCTTATGTGTTCCAACTTTTGTAAAGGGTCCGTTGCTTTGTTTGAAAGTGAAGGAAATTCACCACGATCGATCGAGATATTGGGGTCTCTGGGTTTTGACGAAGTGACCTGTACAAGCGCTTGATACAGAGGTCTTCCTCTTTGGGTACTTTCAGTAGTTTTGCTGTGAATTTGAACATATTCTCATCGCCCTCAGTCTTTTCTTTCACTCCATAGATTTGTAGATTGGACCTCCTTGAACAATCTTCACTGTATTCACAGTGCACTTCTAAACAGCGGTTTACATATCATGCAAGCTAGCAGCGGGTCAGCTTCTATGTTGCTCACTCTTTGCCAAACCTTGTCCAGTCTTTTTTCACATCCTCATATTTGCTCATTCACACCTTTTAGAGATTCTTCAATTTTGGCCAACCTTTACGACAAATCCCCTCTCATTCTTTTCATCTCAGCCAAAACCTTGACAATCAGGTTGCTAGCCACACTGTTATCTCTTTAGCTGCAGGTGAGCTAGCTTCCAGGTTGATTGTTGGTTTAGTCCAACCTTCGTTTCTCTTTGCACCTACTTTGGTTCATTTTTAGGATGTCAAGACAAACAGAATATTTTATTAAGAAACCACTGTAAATGATCTGTTAAATGTGTGTTTACAGTCCTCAAGGTTGGCAGCTTGGTTGTTAATTTTTTAATTTTTATGTGACAGCGGTATGATGGAGAATCAAATGCTCATACCGCACATGGTGCTGTGGGAATTCTTATGCAAAATTGTTTGGAGGGGATTCCAGTACATTATACAGCTGCCCGGGTGTTTATATCTACCAGTGACTAACATCTTCAGTAGAGTGCCAAGCACCCACATGACAGGAAAAGCCACTGTATTTTTGGCTGTTGGTACAAAATCAGATTTCCTTCCCACCACTGTACTCAGGTTCATTTCAGGCTTTTTGGAAAATCACTCTGGTAATGCAGATACTTGTAAATCAGGGGTTGCAGGGAGAACCAGTGTAATTTATGAAAACATATTTTATTCAAAATACTAAAGGTTAATGCTAAAGAAGGATGGAAACTGGAGTAAAGTGATGGCTAGTAGGAAAAGCACTGGTGTTATTAATAACATTAATGATGGCTCTGTCCATCTGGTAGTCAAGTGTCCCAGTAAGCCGTGACAGTGAGCAGAGCAGATATAATACCAGGACCCTGAAACTGAAGTAGCTAAATGGAATTCAGCAATTATTTGTTTTATTATTTACACCTGTGCTTTTCCAACTGTGACCTGTTGAAACGTCTTCTGTGAAAAAGGCCTATGCTCACACAAAATTTGGCATCTGGTGCTTGAGATGGAGTGAGGAGAACAGTAGTGAAAAGTAATAATATAATGATCTGCATCACTGACAGATTTTTGACTTTTTTCCTATTGTGAGTGCAAGAGACCGATCTGCTTCCAGCAGGCAGTCCCCTAAACAATTCTCACCAGTTTCATTATTTAACATTTAATAGCCAATTCTGCTGTGTAATTTCTATTATCCAACATGTGCACACGCATAGAATAACAAGGCGTTGAGTTGGGGCTAATTTAGTTCCTATTTGCTCGCATGCTTGTGTAAAGTATTATGCTGGATTTTCATTCATTAATCCATGCAGCTGCTATGAATTAAAATTTAAAACAGAGAGTTAGTGCTGCTTGAATTACTATAGATGTCTGTTTCATTTTTGCATCGGGGGGGGAAAAAAAAACTTTTTTATGGACTGGTTTGACAACTTAACAACCCCCTTAACAACTTAAAATTGGTTCACAGCAGGGTTTTTTAGTTAATTAAACTGATTTTATTCTTTTCATCCATAAGTTATTATAATTGAGTGTTTTTAATAAGGCCAACAAGACACTGATTCAGTCCCTTTCTACTTATTGAACCTTGTGCTGCGTTTCTTTGGTGCTTTTTTGGAGATTGGTTTGCTATTGGAGATCTAGGATTGGCGTCATGACTTAGGTCTAGGCATTAGTGCTACAGGGGAGGTAAAACTGTTTGATCCCACATCTTGTTAAGCACTGTAATCGTGTTTGACAGAGGTCAGCAAAGGTGATTGGTCAGCTATTAAACTTCCAGTCACCACCATTGTGCTGCAGCATAAGAAGATTATATCCATCTATCCATGTCCAGACTTACTTATTCTGTCATTTCAGCTGAGGATTATCCTGATCTACTTAGGGTAAATGGAATTTCAGTAACTGTACACTTTAGGTTGCTGCAACATGCAAAATGTAATTTTTGCTATGGTGTAGTAATGAATTCTGTGGTGTTAAAACGTCAAATGCAGACTCATGGAATGTTACTGAGACCATCAGAAAGGATGCTTAATGATTTTGGCAAATAAACAAACTGTGTTTCTTGATATCTCAAACCTTCCTTCTTTCTGTGAAATTACATACATTTAAAGATGACAGTTTGATATTTGGCACTTTAAGTGGCAAACGGCTCCGTGACGTCCTGACATTCTCATCCCAGACCTGCTGTCATGAGGGAAAGAAATGCATGAATAAGGAGAATCATCCAAGGGACTGCATCTGTATTCATTTTCTTCTAACCTCAATGATCTGCAATCCCCACAACATCTGCTTTATCCTGCTCCCTATAGCCTGAACCATGTCTCCAACTAATTACAACATCTTGAAGAATAAAGCCAATGATGAGGAAAGCAGGTGTGCAGAGCTGGAGGGGCCTGCTAACCAGGATTTCAGGCACAACACAAGTAAATTAATTCACCTTGTAATTGGGTGACCAAGTAAGCATACAGATTAAATTTGGGCAGAGTGAGAGGATATATAGTACTCCTCTACACTGAACCTCAGGATGGGAATGTTTAATTTTAAAATTATGGAGAAAATTTTCCCACTTTCTGTTTTAAGGATCTTTGCAATCACTTTCTTTGTCTTCAAGACTAAAATTTCATGCAAACTCTCATTTTAAAAATTCACTTTGAAAATGTTGGAGTTGTTACTGGTCAGGATGTCAAATTATATCAGATGTAGAGCTACAATTTTCAATTATCTTAATGTGTTTTAATAAGTTGAAACATGAGTGAAATTCTACAGCCACTCTAGGGCCTCTGTGAGGTTGTTCTTAAGCACAGTTGTGCTTTGAGCAAAATGCTAATATCAGCATGTTAACATGCTCACAGTAGAGTTGCAGAGTGGGAGGAGCTATTTCAGGCACCTGTGGTTACGAAGTAAAAATCCCATTAATTTTTCCCCATAGACAACGTTATGTGACTCACAGTTTAAGTTCTTTTATGTCACGGATCGATGTGTAACTCTCCTGGTTTAATCATCAATACACAGGATGAACAACTGTGTTAGAAAAGGAGGTTACAAGTCTGTACACATAACAGTTCAGAAAAATTTTGGGGTAGAAGTAACTACCATTCCCAAGGTACATTTCAACAAGAAACAGCCAATCGCTGAGCTTAAAATTTGGTGACGTGCGCTTCTAATGATGAGTGGAAGCTAGAGGCTGTGGTGTTCAGAAAACTGATTTGCAGTGTCAGTTTTAATTTCTGGGTCACTTTTAAGTTTCAGCAGCTATACAACAAAGTGCATTGAATTCATTACTGCTGCAGGCAATGGCTCTGATTTGTTCCTTTGACTGACTTCTTCTCCATAGCAATGGTGGCTGTGGCTCATGGGTATTGTAGTATTCATCATAAAGTCATAATCATAAATGTGATTTCTTAGAAAAAAAGCTGAAATAATTGAAAATGGTCGTCATAAAATAAAACCATAGGATCATTACAATATCTGGGAGAGTTCTGTGTTTCTATGTTAAGTAACTAAAATGGGAATACAGAATGGGGAAAAATACTTCTGGAACCACCAGCCCCTCTCACATGGCAACTGGAAACATGCTGATTGGTGGATTAGCACATGTTAGCATATGGCTAGTATTTGCTAATTAGCACTGTACACAAAGTGCAGTTGAGGCTGATGGGAGTATCATTATTTTTGCAGGTATTTAGTCATAATGATGGTGACAACAGATGAAATTTAGAAAAAATAGAATTACTGTAGTTTAAAGTTTTTTTTCCATATGTTGTCATGTATGAAAAGACCCAAAATAAACACTGTAAGCGGAGTATTTGATTATTATAAGCAAATTATTTAAACAGCATTTTATAGGAGTGATTCTGTCCTGAGCCTTTTGATCCATATAAGTGGTTGATCCTATCCCCAGATAGGATTGGCCTGTGTATGTAGACCGCTTTTACCCACTGTAATTTACCAGTTCTAATAGATCCACTTCTGTTCCACCTTTGCTTTAATTTGAGTGGAGAGCAGTCAGCTTTCTCACCTTTCCCCTGAAGTAAGGGCTCTGCTGTGCTCTATTTGCTCCTCAAACATTTCAAAGCTGCGTTGTATCTCATGACCTTTCTCACTCTCTTTAAATACACAATGAATATACCAAAGAGGTCTCGGCTGTACTCATTACATAGAGTTGGTGTTGGGATTCTTTACTGGCTATATAGGAAGTATAATAATATAAAGAAATTAGTCTTGATGATAAACTGTTGTCTTTGTTGAGGGTTCATATCATATCCTGGTTGGATGGATAGGATCTAACAGAGCTTAGAGCCCTGGGGGAACCATGCACTGGCCAGCTTTATTGTCTTCTGGGTAGAGGTAACTGCAAACAAATGGTCATTCTGTCTTCAGCAGCAAGTTAGCCTCAGGTTAGGTAGACTGAAATATAGCTGAACATTTGCTGGATCGATTCCGTGGGCAGGAAGTCTTTTCTTGTGAGTTGGAAACTAGATGTATAGCTGGTATTACAGCTTTTGCTGGGTTAGTTTAGTTTTGGATTCAATTTAAACTATTATTTTTATTTCATTTTCAAGCTTATTTATAGTCAAATAAACTTATCTCTGTATTTTTAAGAACAGTTTAATGATTCACATATATCAGTTCTATAGATTTCATTATATTTGTAGACAGTTACTTTTCATCCTAGTTGGGTTTTTTTTTTTTGTCTTTTTTTACAATAACCTTGATCTGAGGGGCACATTATGATTTACAACAGACATTGAGCACCAAATGTTTGAGCAGCACTGCAGGGTTTCCTGCACACTAGGCTCCTGCTGAAAGGGAAAACTGTGCTGTGTGCACAGCTGGCTTTGTATGTGTGTAAATATACAAGCAATATGCGGACACACAATGACACTCACAATATGTATCACCCAGTGTACAGGTGAAGAACGGTAAAGAACAATAATAATAATAATACATTCTGAGCAGCTGAATTTAGCAGTGAAAAATATCACCAGCTCAGTACTGAAATTCAAACACAGCTAAGCCTGTGTAATTGAAGTGATCCTTTTCCATGCAGCACATGAAAGATACAGTTTATGGCTATAAACTGGAATGTCTCCTACAGTTTCTTGTGATATGAATCAAATTAAATCTGTAATGCCAGCATGTCTTCCCTTTTAAGCACTATTTACCCTGGATTACACTTTATGTGGTGATCTCATGTACTGTATCATAATTCTTTTATATATCTCATACTGTACATCATATTCCTCCACATATGAATATCAGTGATATTTCATTTCTCCAAATCGACTTGCATTCATTGATTTTTTTTTTTTTGTGGCCAGTTTGTGCCACTGGAACAAGATGAAAACATAACCATGACATAAGGTATAAGGTTGCAAGCAAACAATAGCCTTACACAACAAGCTCATACAGAGATACATTTGAGAGAGAGAAGCATTTATTTGGAGTTATACTTTGGTTCTCTGATGAATATAAATCCAACATTAACTCTCCTTTAAGCTCTGTTTTGGTCTCTACAAACCCCTAAGAGAAATAGTCTTTATCTAACTGCTCCATTATGTTCACCAGCTAAACGTTAACTTGTTTGTCTGTTGTTCAGTGCTGGGCTGGTAATGTACGGTTGGTTTAGCAGAGCTTTTCCACTTAAAATAGCCATCACAGATAGTCAGAAATCAAAACAATATGCTAAAATATGCTAAAAAAGTCAGTGGAGCTGATGTTACCTGAAGAGTTGTGTGATAATTCCATGTAGGTTTATCACTACAAGTGACCCCTTTCACATTACACGTGGTGATTTGATCTGTTATTAACATAAAACATTTGACAATTGCAGCTTTAAGATTTTAGAAATGTATTTTAAATCACCCCTTTAGGTTAGAGAAATACATCTCCATTTTTTAAAATAGATATTAGTAAAACCAGTAAGAAAAAAGTAATGTCAGGGATGATTAAAATCAGTAACATCTTAAAATTAAGAGTTCAGTTTTCCCAATATTAGTTTTATGATGGGAAGTTTTACTTTAATTTTTATTTAATCCAGACATGCCAGCTTCACACTGAATTAAAATTACAGTTCAGTTATTAAATAACTGGGTGTCCCCAGGTCATTTATCATCATGCAAATGGTGCTTCAGTTTTCCCAAACCACTGAGAATAATAGTGGCTATACTGCTATTATCTCCCTGAGAAGGGATGAACTGGGGCCAAATTGAGTAATGCTGATAGCGAGGGACACTGAGGAGGTCAGGTCAGCCATTCAGTGCGGACAGTAATGGCCACTTTGTGTCCTGCCCTGTCAATGACAGTGATGATTACAGGTAGTTATAGGTAGGCCCTCGAGCCACATGAATTACCAGGGAAGTCGTGGATGACACTGCCGCTTGCTGGGGTCTTAGGTGGGTAACAGCTGACAGACTCAAAACAGGATAAATGACCTGCTCACCTCTCGCTGGAGAAGCAAAAAACATACATTTTCACCATAATAGTTATCCAATACCTTTTCTTATGCTTGGCTGTTCCAATTGAAAAAAAATCACATGGCGTTTATTGGGCATGAGACAGTCTGTGCAGGCTCATTGCCTTCAGGTAAAACGTTAAGGATGATAAAAATAAAAATCCTGGTAACACTTTAGATTAAAGCCCAAAAATTAAAGGGTCAATTTGCATTAAACAATTATGACTTAGTAAGACACAATTATAAACATACACTTATAAAAACCTGAGGGCAGTATTTGTAGGGCTGTCACTTTGACACAGTTTGAACGACTGAACTAACATGTAATTTGTTTGAATTCATTTTAATGCAAGTCACGTAACTCCATCATAAATTAACGTTAGGTTGTAAAATTAATGTGGTTCCATTCCTTTCAAGATAATAGAAGATTTCAAATTCGTTGTTGTGCTAATGTTATTAAGACAATACATCATTACAGGTATACACAGTGACCCTTACAATTACCTTTATCTACCATTTGTTCATCCATGGTGTAGAATCCTAAATGCTTCCTTGCATTACTTCTCACATAGTTTGACGTTATGATTATCTGTCAGCTCAGCTCACTAGGTTCCATTTTGCATTAACAACGAGTGAGATTGCTGACGCTTATGAACACAGTAGATTGAAGAGACAGTGCAGATTATGATTGCCCCTCCAGCGCAGTACAAGACTGGTCTGTTCCTGGTTTGTAACTGGAAATTTCTTAGCTAACACTGCGCAGGCTACTGTGGGCTGTAAGCAATGTCAAAACAACAACTTGCTAACATTAGCTCTCTGAACTAGCCTCTCACTTTGATTCCAGCATACAAACTAAGTCCTGCTCCCAGAACTAGCACGAAGAACAGTAAACATTCCCTCTATCTCTCTGAAGACCTTTTTAATACCAATTTTCAAAATTTCTAGCGATTATAATTAATTAAAGTGACCTGGACGTAGCTAAATGGTAGAAAATTGATGGGTTGTTTTGGCTTATATTTTCACTTCCCCATTATGAGTGAAAGAACTAACTAGCTTTTGTAGCTAGCAGCACTGATAGTGTTTGCTACAGGTCTGCTGGTGCTGACTGAAACTCCACAAAAAAGGATATAACAACTTCCTGCAGCACAATTCACTGTCAAACCGATCTCATTTGTAGTTTATAGATGTATAGAGTATCCTGACAGGCGAAAAAAGGTATAACTACTGACTGTCTACAGCAGGCAAGAAAAAATATTCAAGATCTTTATAAATGAAATATCTTCTAAGGCCTTTTTTTGAGGGAACTGAATTCAGTGCCTTATAAGACTTCATGACCTGCAGAAACCCTGGTTATCTCTATCATATAATGTAGATGGAGTTACTGACAGGCTGACAACAATTAAACGGTTATTTTTATCTTTAGCTGCACTAACATCTCTAAACACAGCGACACTCATAGCAACAGTAACCTTTAACGTGTCACCCATATGTACTCCTGACAGACACGGCCTTCTGTATTTTTTTTATCCTGCAAAAATAAATAACATAAAAAGGCAAAGTTATTCACTGCCTGTTTTCAACCCAGTGACACCTATTTGATTCCAGCAATATTAGCATGCAACACAAACAAGAGAAAAGTCTGTTACATACAGTATGAACACTAGTTTGCATGAATCATACGTTGTAATGACTGTTCCTGTGCTTGTTAGCCCTGCACAGCAGTAACTAAGAGCAGACAGCTTCCCTCGCACTATTGTTGTACTCGATGGCATGATGTGAAGCATTGTGTGGAAAACTGCCTGCACTGCGGCTGAGGGGGATGTATTGTCATGACACATGCTTCTACAAAAGATTGAAAACAGGATTCAACATTGTTGACAATGTGCAGAATGGTTTATATAGTGATATGCGCCGGACTCCAGCAGGATTCTTGTGGAATAAATGCCAGCTCTAACCTTTGTGGTAGACAGAGTCAGAGATGATTTTATTTCCACAAAGCTTTGTCTCTTTATTTTGATACATTTGTATGACTGCACATATTTTGGATGTGTTACATTGCATAATGCCTACACACAGACTAACCAAATCAGTTATTTATGGTTGGAAACACAATGAATCCCTTTGCTATTTATCAGTCAGAGCTACATTTCTCTAAAGGACTTTAATTTTGTTAGACTGAGCTTCCCAAGGCTTATCAGTCACTTTAGTTTTTAATCTCAAAACAGGAGCAATTATGTAAATATGGGGAGTAATAAGCAGAAAAGCTCACTTGTTTCTTTGCTTGGATAATTAGTGTAACCAGTTTTTCTTTATGCATGTAAGCAAATTAATCATCAGTTTTACTTTTCATTTCTTGCCAGTTCACAGGCTGTTGACAGTGATGACGGCCAAATGTGGATAGTAACACATAATTGGTTATTATGCTGTGCATCAATGTTTGGGAGTGTTTTTTTTTTTTTACCAGATAAAGTATACATCAAGTCTCATTCACCCTTACCTCAGCATGGGTGCGAATGTATTGATTTTGTGTTTGCTATGTATCTTAGTGCCAGAGACTATTACTTTTTTTGAAATCTGAAGCTGCACTGTATGTCATTGGCTGCAAAAGAAAAGTGAGTTTTTGAAAGTTTGAAGGTCTTTATTATGTTATTCTATGTCAGTAGAATTCACAACTTGGGACAAGATGGCTTTGCTGCCAATTCTATTCTTCAATTTTTTTAATGTACAGCCCATAGCTGGTAATGTTATTCATCACTTTGCTGTTTTTCCTGCTAAAAAATGAAAATGAAAGTGAAAAAGGTAGGCTTGAAAATTTTTGAATCGTTTAATAGACAAGGTATTAATATCGTCATTAATTAAGTGTTTCACCTTCTAAGAAACCATCAACACTGCATAAGGGTCAGAGGTTTCTTGATTGCATAAAGCCAAGTCATCTGTAATTATAAATTTTAATACACTCATTTAAGAGTTTTTAATAAGGTAATGGAACTTTTTCTGTGGAAGAACAAATCAGATACAACTTGTTATTCCAAGTAGTATTTTTATATTTCTTAAAAGGTGTCTGGAGGGGATCCAAAGGAGTTTTTTTTAATAACCCATAAAGTCCTTAATTGTAAATGTTAACAAGATGTTAATAAATGAATTTTGGTCAAAATTCTAAGCAGCACTTTTCCAGTCAGAGGTCAAAAACCCATCGGGGCAGTCTGATGAATTCAAGATCTACTGTAATGAAGCAAGTGTCCTTCTGGAGGAGCATAAACACCTGCCGGAGCAGTTCTCCACATGCTGGCAACCCAAAATTAGTTCTTATTAATGTCTTATAACTGATCTGTAAATGATATATTACTTATTAACTTAATAAAGCCATTAATCACAATGTGTTAAAGTCCAGATGAAACGACATTTTGAGAGTATCTAACTTCTGTATCATGACATATTTCTGAGTGAAACAGGACAGACAGGTGGGACATAACATTGGGAGGAATTTCATTTGAATGTTGAAAAGTGGGTGTCATAATGAATGAAGTTGAAGATTGATTGATGGGTGGATGTCATGATATCATCGGTTGAAACTGGTGGCTTCAAGCCTACGTAAGCACACGTCATATTTTGTTTTACAGGAAGAAAACATGATTGGATTTTAATATAAGAATATAAAGAAATGGATTTTTGTTTTTGACATATATTGTTAAATAAGTGCACAATATGACCGGGGATGTGATCTAAAAGGGTTAAAAAAGCATTTTTCATTTCATCTCGACTTAACTGTTTTATAAAGGGTGCCTTTTTAGAAGGTAGTAACTTATAAAATTTTAAATTTTTAATACAGTTGAATCTACAGTCTGTGATTTTGGGGTAAATGTGTGCTCTTCGATGTTGCAGCCCTACTTTGTGATTTTATACAAAAGTCTTGGCTAGTGAGGCGTAAGAAAAGAAAGAGGTCAGTCAGATTTTATTTGGACAATGGGAATACAGACTGAGAAAGAATGGGAGAAACAAAGGATGTAATGGTCCTGCAGTGTCTGCACCAAGGCCAGTAGAAACACTTAACGCTGCAGAGGCAGACTCTCTCGAAGATCATAAAGAAAAAAAGGAACACCATTTCTATTAAATGCCACAATTCCAAGGATACAAATGATAAATATCTTAACCTTAGCACAAATTAGCTTGAAGATAAGTGCACTTGAACAGTCTGCATACTGGCTTATTAATCAATTAGTGTCATATTTATACAGTGCATATTTATATGATGGAATATACAAAAATACTGATGTTACCAGCATAGTCTTGGCTCCTATACTCATGCATTTTTATGAAGAAGTACTTCATTTTGCAATAGGCTGGTACAGGCTGTACATATAACAAAGGGAAAAGTCACCATGAGATTAAATGTTTATACTCCTGACACGCATCTACACCAGACTATCTTTCAACTTTGAACAGTTCTAGACAAAGGCCTCTGTGCTTTGCTTAATGCATTATTCTCTTTACATGAAGATCAGTGCGTGATACGATACCGCAAAGCTTGTCAGCCTGGTTTCATGGGTGTGACTATCCTTAGTATAGACTGAATGTTTCTTGAGTTTAATGAGTCTGATGATGTGTTATGTGGTAAATGGTTCTGGTTAAGGATTCAATCTTGATCAAATGAAACAGATGAGTGATATCAACAAGAAATTTGGCTTGTTGATTAAACACAGAGACAGCGATCATACCAAGAAGGCTTTCAATAGATGCTGTGAAGCCTTTTAACAAATGACTCATTCTATGTTTGCCAGGTGGACAATACAGTACTTCTCAACAAGAATAGCAAACAGATGTTCAATGGCATAAAGAACTGGTGCTGCAGTCTAATTGAACTGAGCTTTCATTTTGTTTAAATGCACTTTAATGCTGCACTGCTAGCGGCTGAGAAAACATTATATTAAACTGCTGTAAAGAACAACTGCTAATGGAAACAAATTTGTACTGTTGACTCACTGTGTGTGTATTGATTTGCATGCACCCCTGGGTCTGTTTCATTTCTCCTTGGATTTTCATTAGAAGTGGAGCCAGTGGAAGGCAGCTGAGGCCTCTCCTGCATCACGTCTGCGGTTTGCTTGCTGGTGGTTTCATGGCCGGAGGCACTGCTTTAGCCACACAGGCTCACAGAGACATGGATGGACCGCAGGCCAAGATCATCCCCACTGTGACTGTGTCTGAAAGGTATGTGAAGGAGGGGAGGGTCTGGACAACGTGTGTGTTGCAGGATATTTAGAAAGGCATAACATTTCCCTCCAGCTGGAATAGCCGCTTGGCCCAGTGCAGAGTTCTGACAGCCTGTCCAACATTAGCAACCCCGTCTCCACCTCAAAGTAATGAAATGACCGGATGTTGGATCAGCTCTGGGAAAAAGCCCATGGGACAGAGATGAAATAGGAAGGAAGTGGGACTTTTTTGAAGGGCGGTAAACAACCTCCATCTGTGTTCTCCTCCTCTGCCTGTGAAGGTATATTGTCGGCCAAGTGTACCTGCTGGTCTTCTCTGCTCTCGTCTTCCACAGCAGAAAAATCTCCTTCCACAGCATCTATGGGGAAAACACAGATGATGAAAGCACATAAAGAGAGATAATAATGTACTTTCCTGTGTGCCTCCCTTGGTGCACTGTTATTGTTGTAGCATCGTAATGGAACCTGAAGCAAACATTTTGAAGGGCCCTAATGTCATCATTATCTCCTGCTGAGGTTACCGGTGTGTGTCTCCTCGGGGTCTGCTTATGTCATATCAGGCCCACGTCAGAGGCATGTTGGGGTTCCTCCTACAGCAGATTCACTCTGCTGGTCTTTGCTCCGGTTCCTTCGCAAGGGAATCTTAGGAAATACAGACATTGATTGACTCAGTAAAAATAATGTCCAGGCACAAGTAAAATGTTAGACAGTTCTCACATTTCAGTTCTTTTATTGAAAAGTCCAGGACTTTGGTCCAGACTAAAATAATACTTGATGGAGTGCAATAAAATTTTGCACTGATATTCATGGTGCCTAGAGGATGAATACTAAACTAACTAACTTTGGTGATCCTTTTATTTTTTTCTAGCGCCACCATGAGGTTGACATTATTTTTATTTGGGTGAAATGTCTCAGCAATTATTGGATGGATTGCCATGAAATTTGGCACACTCATCTCTCCTGCTTCCAATAAAGGCCTGGTACCCTCTGTGTTGAGGTGAATTAAGGCCCTGGCCACTATTTGAGGAAATACAGTATGTCTTAAAACATGTCTGGAGGTGTCTTTAAACACTTTCCGTTAAAGAATGTAGTGATATTGTCTTATTCTATCACCTGCTTATTTCCTTTTGGGGGGAACATGTATTGAGTTTTTGCCACCAGGGTTCCCATTATAAACAGGAAGTAAACAGGAAACAGGAAGTATAATGTTGAAAAAGAGAAAAAAGCTTTGTGCAGTGATGAACAGAAAGTGCTGCTGATGAACAAATGAAAAGGAAATGTAAACCACAAAGTGGTAGCAGCCGCAAACTCAACCCAGAAAATATGTGATCAGGGATCCTTTATTTCTGACAAGAGCAACAAATTTCGCTTTGCGTCATTAGGCCCATGACACACATGAAACACAAACAGGTCGAGGGCTTAAATTGAAACGGTTCATGTACTGATAAATGATGGCACAAACGTGTGTAGACCAGCCATGAGAATTGACGAACACCAGACACATTCAAACAAAACATCCTGCAGCAAAAAACACAGGAAATAAATGATGTAAAAAAAAGAATAATAGAATAAATAGAATGTAAAATTGTATATATTTATGAGTCTCAGAAAATTCACGTAATCCAACTAAAACATACATAATGAAAGATACAGGATTATTGATTATTGCAATTATTCAGGTGTATTCTGATTGAAAGAAATGTTAAAAATTAAATGGCAAAGTGTGAGTAATGTTGACATGGAATCAGTGAATTAGTAATGGGCTGCTCCTGGGGCCACATTTTCTAACCTAAAGTTGATTCATATTTGAGCATGGAGGTTCACCTTCAAGTGCCCATCAAGTACAATACACACAGCAGACTACACATTCAGCCTCATTATAGTTCACCTAGTCACAGATACAAATCAGTGCTGCTATGATGGAATACTACTTTGCCCTAGGCTTTCAGTGTGTCACCTTCATTTTGAGTAATTTATATAGGAATGCGTACTTTTTAAGTGCAATATCAACTGAAATAACAAAGGTCCTAAAACTATATAGTAAGACAAAGCTCCTCTTCAACACAGGGCCTTAGATAATTTCTGTTGAGGTTGTAATTTGGTAGTGCCCATTCTGAAAGTAACTTGCATTTATTCAAATTACAACAAAAAATCTGATGACGTCAGGGCCCCTTAAAGTCTGCGACCCCAGGGCAGTCGCCGGCTTTACCCAGTTGGTAATACAGCTTTGGTTTCTAACGGTTAAACTCAACATTAAAAGAATAAGGGACTCACTTATCACCACTGCAATTAGAATTTTTCATTTACACATGAAATAGTGAAGCATCTTCTGTCTGTACAGGCACTTAGTGTTTTAAGCTAATGAGTAACGTTTTTGCATTCTGCCAAGCTATTGACTCCTTGTCCAATCTTATTAACTAGGGTGGATATTGTAGCAATTTGTTATGCCTATAATTAAGCTTTTATGTGGATTTATTGTTCTGCTCATTGTTTGATTATGGGTTTATGTCAAATCTCATTTGTAACCTAATCTTCCTTACAAGACAGTAAAGTTTGAATTGATTTGACAAAACTGACATCTTAAGTGCATATTCTGACATGTCAAATAGTTTCTGAGCAGCTTTTTATCTGTCTGAGTTGTTGCATTAATGTCCTGGGAAATGTATCATCTCACTTATCTGTTTAGAACATGGGAGCAAATGTCTAAGTTTAATTGTGTATTTTACATAACAGGCTCTAAAAATCAGATTCTGGCAAAGAAAGGTCCACTGTCACCTCAATATTGTATTATTAGCCAGCTTTGAAGGTATACTATGCAGGACTTTCCTAAAAAACAATGTATAGACTATACAAAAGTAATCCTTCTCAATCATCATTTATGACCCACTAGAAGTGTCTGGTGGTGTATTTACCTGCAGAAACTCTGCCCTCTGCCTTCATTTTCTTATTATTTTGCAGTGTTTGGGACATTTCTGGACGTCAACTTTGGGCAGTGGGTGTGTAGCCCCCAGCCAATAACAACACGCAAGGTGTGAAGTCAGGACTTGTATCGACCAGGTTACATCGCTGTCTCTGTCTCTCTCCTCTGCTCTGTTCTGCTCTCTGTGTCTGTGTCATGGATGTATAAAGAGCTGCAGGTCTGTGTGTCTGTTGACTGAGGGCGGGGCTGAGCTACACACACACAGAGCAGAGAGGCCAAAGCGGACAGAATGAAGCTCTGCATTCACACAAAATCTGTCAATGCAGCACCTTCCAGCAGGGTTGTGGGGTGGTGTGGGTGTATTTATTTGTGCTTTAGAATGTAACCGCCGCAAAACAATCAGAACATAAAGTTTTATTTCTGTCATTCACTGCTTTGTTGTCACCAGCGCCACTCATCCCTCTTCATTCACTCTCTAGCACACTCAACCCGCGATGCCGTCTTTCTCTCTCTCGCTCTGGTGTCGAGCCTGAGAGGAGGTGCCAACTTTGAATGCTGTGCGTTTACAAACACCAACTGACAAATCCTGCATTGTATACCTTTAAGTATGTTAATGCCTTTGAATAATTCAGCATTGGCAGAATGCATGAAGCAAGGGGAATAACAAATGCAAGGTCTGCCAGCACCCACCTTTTCCAACAAACAGCAGTCATCTAAACCCACATCCTTGAGACCTACACACATACACACACACACAGATAGAAATGCTCCAAGCACTGGAAAACCCTTTGCTTCCACTCATGTGTACCACTGACAGCACTCAAGGTCAGTTCAGCCAAGGCTAGAACTCTATCCCTGTGGGAGATCCTCTGCTCACGAAAATGTAAATGCAGATCCCATGCAGTGATTATGATCCAATGTAATTTAAACAGCCATGACCAGCTCAGAATAAACAGCAACTGATAGGGAGACGACCAGTGAAATCGCTGCCTTTTCATTCTTTTAATTAAGGTGCGAGGGAACCCATTCATGATGACTGAAGGGCAACTGGTTCTTTGTTAACACAATCAAGCATTATCTTTAAAGAGGAAATGGAAATGAAAAGTAACTGTCAAAAGCATTAAAGCTTAAATTCTCTGAGTGATTACATGTCATAAAAGGAAACAGGTGTACTACTTCTGCAATGAAATTCAGTTGGGTGCTCTGCATTTAAAAAAATTCAGGAAAAAAGGCAACACTATTTGCCTATTGACTGTAAATAAATTCATCTAAAAGATCATATGAGATGATTCTTTTTGCAGATATTTAATTATGGAGTGCCTTTTTGATTACATGTCATATTTGTTTTAAGAAAATTGCACTTTCCCACATCAATTCATATGAAACTCTGAAACAGAAAAATGTAGTAAAAATGAATAATACAAGTCCAAAATAAAAAGAAAGAGCATCATTACAGTGAGTTTTCAGTTTTTCCACTTGCAGTTAAGTCTCAAAATATTTACTATAGTTGGTTCTGTGCATAGATTGTGTATCCTTATAATCTGTGTAAAATACCCTCTGAAAAAAGTTTTTCTCTGTTTCCCTAAACAGAGTAGGAATACATCAACCATGCAACCTATATGCTGTGAACAAATAAAACATGTTAGTAAAAACATTTTAAAAACAGGTTTAAAGATGTGAGGTCATTTTCTTCTGGCAGAGTCTAGCAGAGCCCCATTTGCAAACCCGTACTCCCCCCACACCTGCAAAGCTCAACACGAACTGATCTGTTACCCAGTTATCTCTAAATATATTCTGAGCTGACCCGTTAATACAAATACAAGCTCAGAGCAGCTGCTGGACAGTGCTGGCAAAGGCTTGGAGCGCATGATACCATGGGAACACACAACTAGAAAACTATGAAATAAATAAAATGTAAACAAGCGCACTGTTACTATGTGCAGATAGTGGAGACAGAAGCACCGTACATGTTTTCAATGGATCATGTTCACTTTTGCTTCCTATTGCTCCACCCAACTTGATGGCGGAGGATCATAGTCATGCCTGTGCAAAATCTTGTTTACTTGTTTACAGCACAGCTGACACAGTGTGGATGCCTTCATTCAGTATTTAAATATTTGGATGAAACAGTGATAGAATGTGTGCTTTTCAAACACTAAGCAGAAAATTTCTCAATTTCATTCTACCATTGTCAGTATATTTGGAGTGATGTATATTAATATTTTGGGTATCCTGAATTTGTATTTTGAAACTTCAGGTGCTTCATGGAGATGAACTCTTTTCCCTCCCTCTTTTACCTCGGCCTCTCTCTAAAGGGTATGAGAGGAGCTCATATGATTGCTCATCACTGAAGCTTGCCCCGACTCCACCCACTGATTCTGTAGTCCTGCAACTAATAATGTATTCAGCCTTTCTCACTCCTTGCGCCAAGCTGTGCCCAGTTTGCGCCAATGCCTGTGGTAACAAAAATGGCAAAAATGTGGTGCCACACCCAAACACGCAAGGATTTTGGTTTGCGTTTGCGTAAGACTTATTTCCAATTTAAGATGAGGATAATTTAATGAGTTTGGGAGCATGGTGTTTGTGAAGTAGCATTATATAGCTGTATTGTTACAATAACACACAGTATACAGATGATTAACATTAGATGTACTGACTAGTGTAGTTTTATGACGAAATTAGCTTCAGCTAAAGCTAGCTGGAAAGACTGGTGGAAAGCGAAGGACATGAAAAATAAAATGAGCTAGTGACAGATAAATAGAGTAAAATCAATTAATAAATTAAGTTAAGTATTAGGCTTTATATTTCCTTTCACTATCCAATTTAAATAGTTAATTCACAATATTATTTACTGATGTATTCAGTTATATTTCTGACTTCTCTGATAACCTCTTTTTACATTTTGTCAGTTTCAGGGCTCCATAGTCTACAACCAGGAATGATAATAAAAGAGAGATTCCCAATAGAGCCGTGTTGATAGATTTAAATTCTTAGCATGTGTCTGTTTGACATGGTGGTGATCTCAGTTTTACTCTGACTGACATGGTTCCACGCTGTATTCCTCACACAGCTCATCCCACACAACACTGCTCATCCCTCTCAGATGCTGCCAGCCTCCAAATGCAAAACAAAAAAGAGTTTTCCCACTGACAGACACTTCTGGACAAGGAAGAAAATACTTTTCTGGGGTTTCGTAATCAGCTGCTTTGAGACTCTGAAGAACTCAGAAAAGTCGAGTAAAACTTGTATTTAGTTGCCCTCATGCACAAGCATCTTTTCCCACTGCCCTGAGAAATTAGAAATTGCTTTCATGCCTTATTAAGAGTCAAAAGGGAAGAAAAATGGCAATGATGGAATGCAGACTTTAAGTGGAGCATTCAAAGTTGATGTTCAATTTTCAGATTTGATGTTGTAGAATATTACCATGCATTGATAATAGTTGAAGGAATGTTTGATTTTTTTAAAGTCAGTTAAAACATTTTCTTCGCTCTTCTTCCACTCTACCTCTTAACTTACTCTCTTTTGTTTTCCATAGAAGATTATACTGTAAAGGAGACTGCAATTTATCTCGAGGATAGAGTTTCAGATTAATTCTAAGTGACATAGCAGTTGCTCACCTTCAGCTTTCCTTTCCAGAAAACATACTTCACATTTTTCTGAGTGCCAGGAAAAGTAGAACATGAGATACACAGTCAGCAGATGGCTCTACTTACAGCAGTTAATGGCTTGTGGAGACTTTTGTTCTGCTATCTCCCCTGATTAATCTGTTTAGAAAATGGCATATTCTCATGGAAATAATGTATGAAAAACCAGATCCCAAAATGAATTGAATAATTAATTAGCTTAGCTCCTGTTAGAATCTAGAGTTGTATATCATAGTTTTGTTCTTGTTTTACCTGCCTGTTGTGTACTGTATTTGGACTTTTTATGGCTTTCATTTAGCTTTTATTTTGCTTATACAATGTCAAAAATGACCTTCAAAACTCAAATTTGCAGTAGATTGTCTGCATTAGCTTCTGTTATGGTTCGTGTTAACACTCTACTTTGCATAATCCTCAACAAATATGTGATACAACGAACTTAACTTGACGGAAAACATAATGATGTACACACATTTTCAGTTATTGTTGTCGACAGCACCTCAGAGGTTATTTAGAAACATGAATCAAATGTGTGTTTTATGTAAATGTATCTAATCCTTAGGTAAGTTATGAAAATGTGCTTCTTTCATCATTTTTGATACGGTCTCTAATCTTTATCAGTGAAAACCTAGACTTATCTTTTGGTATTTGAATAAAGAAATCCTGACAAAGTTATTTTGTAGCAGGTAAGTTAACACAAAGCAGAATGGGGATAAATATTTATTTAGCTTAATAGACTTTTTTTCACAGCAGATATTTTGACTTATCATAGCAGGGAAAGCACAGGTGAAACTGATAGCATTAACGATGGCTCAGTTCCATTCCTGTCCATGGAGGCCGTTGGTGTTATTAATTACACCTGTGCTTTTACCGCTTTGACATGTCTGCATGTCTGTTGAGAAAACCTATTGTATAGCCTACAGATATTTGTTACAAAGCAAATATCATTACCAGAATCTAAATTATTGCACTATTGAACTCCCAGCTGTAGGATGTACTGTATGTCTTCTGCTTCCTTTTGAGGAAAAATCAGCAAGGGGTGAAATTGATGTTTTATATTTTATGGATTCATGATGGCATCTGCTGTGAGTACAAATAACAGTGAGAAACCAGAGGTTATGTAGAGAGACAAATTCAGTACATACAATCAAATCATTTCATTTTTAAACATACAGCAACCTAAGACATGACACAAAGAAACTCTATAGTGTGCACGATTACATACTAAATCGCTGAGCAGGCACAAATTTTCTCCAGGCCACACAAATTAATGGCAATACGTGTTGTGAGTTGAAAATGTTTCAACTTGAGCATAATATTTGTGCAGGGCTTTATGAATGTACTTCATGAACGTACAGAGAGGAGAGGGGAAAAAGGACAAAGACCGGAGGGAAATAACAGAAAGAACTGGAGTTCCTGGTGAATTCTGAGTTCAGTCAGAGGCTGAACTGAACACACACACACAAACACAAACTCTCCCTCACACATAGTTGGTGCCTTCCATTGCTACTTGCTTACAGTAATGTACAGTAATGTATTTTGGGTGTTTGGGGCAAACAAACACAAATGATCCAGCAGTCCATCTTGTACAAGTAACACAAGGGGAATATTTGCTTTGTGTTCTGTCTGAACACAGCTTTATAACTGACCAACATTAGGTTTCTAGCTAACGTCACCTTATTAAAGGATATACAAGTATAGGCTATGGCCAAATCCCAGTGTCCCCCTAAGGCCTAAGCCCTGAACCTTCACAGACTCAATTGATGTCACCTGGTAAGTGCTTGAGTGCTGCAAGGGAAATGGTATAAATAGGAATGGGACAGCATTCTATCTTCTCATCTTACCTTGATGACACCAAAACATGTTATGTACGAATGTTGGTTTGGGACTTTTTATTTTACATTTTTTACTTTCTTCACAGCCAAGGCACTTAAGAGACCGTCTGCCTGTTCTGAATGTCCTCCAGGCTCTTGTCTCACAGAGTGGACGAGATGTAATTGTCAAACAATCAATGTACTTGCTTTTGTCAAAACAGCATCATTAAGCAAAAATTAAAAGAAATGGTTGACTTCTTTTCTTCCTGTAGCCTAGTTGATCCTTCCATGTTTACAGTTTCTTCTTATTTTACGATTCCAGGCTTCCCCTGGTAACCCCTCAGGCAAAGTCAGACTTACAGAAAGTGTGCATAAAGGGTTCAAAATGTCTGTGAGAGAGCCCTTGTGTACTTGACGATTTGACAGTGGGACAGCCCTAAGCTCTCATGGACTTCTATGAGGATAGTGAGAATGCACCTCAATGTCTGTGAGTCTATAAATATAACTTTGACAATAATTTTGACTGCAAAAAGAGAAGTAGTTTTAGTTTCACTTGGACTGTAATGGTGCGTTCCATAATGGAACTTCCATTCAAGTCGAAGGTCGGAAATTTCCAAGTTGAAGTTGAGCATGAAGTCGGGTTGCATGAAATTGGTTTGAGTTTCCCAGTTGGAGCTCCAACGTTGAGAGCCATACTAACATACTTTTTCAAGTAGGAGGTCGGAAATTTTTGAGTTTCAAGAACGCAGCATTAGAGAGGGTCTTCCACTGCAACTTTGTTGTGATGAGCACCTTATTTAGTAATTTAAATCAGTAGTCTATATGCTATTATGACATAGTGATAGTGAAATAGCTCACACCTGGTTGTGAATGTCACTCTATATTGGAACACTGGAACATTCATCTCTATCCATTTTGATTGGCTGGCTATGTTTACGTGCAAGGGCAACTCATTTTATAACCTGTTCACTCAAGTGAAGTGGTTTTCTGTCAACACTTGTAAATGTCATACCTGAGTGCCATTCTTATGTAAACTCTGGTTCAGACTCCTGGTTTACTCCTCCACTAAACAGATTAGTGCTGCATGAAAAATCTCCCCTTTAATCTGTGGTCAAGCCGTTTCTGTTAATTGACTTATTTATGGCCAAAGCATCAGGGACACTCAAGCATTAAATGTAAAGACTGTAATCCGGATTAAGCGATATTAGACCATATTATAGCTTCCATATGGCCAAAAACCAGGTAGTCACTAGGCCCTAAGTGTTCCTTAAGAATAGAAATTTTACAAGCCAAATACAACTCTTCAGTATTTTAGGATAGTGTGTTTTACTATAAAGGATAACTCTTGGTATTATGCTAAGTATTACAGGATGCTAATTAATATTTTGTTATTATGCTTTAGACCGTAATCTAATCAATTCTCATAAAAAGTCCAACAGTACAAGTTCAGAGTTCAGAGTTCTTCAGAATTCAGACATGTTATGACCATTTATAACTCCCCCAGTCTCAAAATGACATGTCATGCACTTCATTACCATGAGGACTATTGTGTTCTGATAGTATTGTGAATCTCTTCAAAGACAAACCCATTAGATGTTTTTTTGTCGTAAAGTGGCCCTGCACTGTGCTGTCATTCAGAATTCTTGACTTGGATCCAGCTATATGATATCCTCACGGTGGATAAGCACTTGCTTGCGTCTTGGATTGAAGCAGACTACAATAAGGCCAAAAGGCAGCACGAAGATAAGGCCCCTGCCTGCGGGTGATAAATGAAGTATTCACTGTCTTGCTTTGTTCTTTGTTTTCCTTGTTCCACCTGGCAGAATCAACCAGAATCTGCTTCAAAACGTCCTCCAGTCAAACGTTTGAAAAGGTAAGTGTTGCTGGACCTATCAATGCTGTCATGCAGCTTTTTTTTTCTTTTCAGGATACATATCAAAACAATGTGGCATTTCAAAATGCTACCGATTTGACTGGTGCTGTCTCCTGAACGTATGCACTTCCAAAGATTAACAAAGACGCTGCTGTCTGCTTATTTTTATCTGGTTATTTATAGGCAACACAGGTTGTTGTTGTGGTACAGACAGTGTTATCAGATTGAACTGAAAAACTGACTTGAATTTATAGGCACAATAAGGAACCAGACAACACACATACATGGTAAAGATAAACCAAGATGGTCTCACTCTGTTTTGTGACTCAGACTTTTCCAAAAGTAATTTTGTTTTTTGTGAAACTCATTTTTTAAAGCTGGGAGGAAAACACAACACAGCCACAAACAAACAAATCAATTAAATGCCTGTGGTGAAGCAGGTCCCAGGACTGTGGGAGTTTGGCTGCTCCTGAAATATGAGTTGTGCTACAAGGTGACTTATCACTCACATTTTTTTACACAGATCAATTATTTGCCTTCATTGTCATGTCAGATTTATTTTGGTGGATGAAACATTTTTTAAGATGAGTAGCATTTGTTGCACTATGTACAGCAGTAAGTGTTGCTCATCCAGCCAGCAGCGCTATAATCCACTGTAAGAACAAAAATGTGCTCATCTATCTGTAATTACTGCAAATGTGTGTTATGTGATGCTTGTACTAATTCTCAGAGAATAGTTTTAATGTGGGGAAAAAATTATTCAAAGGATGATCTGCTCTGACAGTTTTCCACCACTAATACCAATCAGTACTGCAGGCCAGGGGCAGATCTACAATGTCAGTACAGTTTTCCAGCTCCTAAAACTGTGATTGTAAAATAATGTAAGTTTCAGACCCCACTGTGTCCTTAAGCTGCTCAAAGCATTGAAACGGGCGACAAATAGGGAGAAAATCCACATTAGGCGATGCCCCAACAATCACTCTGTCCTTGTGAAAAATGTAGTTATGGCACTGTGCCAAACATGCACTGCTGTATAAAGGAGTGACTGAGAGTTGCTGCTGCATCGGGAGGTAAGTCAAACCAAGTCAGTCAGGAATGCAATTAGTATATGTGATTCTGGATTCAATAATTAGAACATGTTCGTTATCATAATGTTAGACAAGCGTTAGTCGCTTGCTACAACAGAGCTGGTGCATCCATGGCTTCATTTTTTTCAACTTCAGTTCATCACAAGATGAGCAGCTTGAGCACGGTCAAGA
This sequence comes from Thunnus thynnus, assembly GCF_963924715.1. Taxonomy (NCBI): domain Eukaryota; kingdom Metazoa; phylum Chordata; class Actinopteri; order Scombriformes; family Scombridae; genus Thunnus; species Thunnus thynnus. The sequence goes on along the minus strand of NC_089532.1, from coordinate 25,061,854 downwards.
TATTCATTAATATCAGAGAGCTGCAGTGTTACAAACAGTGTTCATTAAAGTTTGAATCAGTTACGTGTAGAGAATGGATTTTAGTAAAGCTCTGATGCAGACGATAAACTATAGCCTTACTATATTTAAAAGCGTACTTCCTCATCCATCTGTTAATCTGAGCACATGACTGCACACAAACAGAATCTTGACATGTGTGGGAATATTGTAGTCATGTTCGGACTGGGTAGTCTCAATATCACTCGCTGTTAAATGTTTAATGATCTGATTGATTATATTTATTTAACCATGACCCCTGCAAAGCAAAACACAGATTTCAACAAAGAAATCCTTAAAGAGTAAATTATGTGGTCTGTTGAGTAATTTTAGTATTTTAGTTGAGCGTTGCAGTAGATATTGATATTTGCCCCATGTCTCTCTCTCTCTCTGCAGAAAGAATATACTGTATATCTACTGCCTTTGGACAGGTTATGCAACAGGAAATAGACTTAGTTTGAAAACAAGTTAATAAAATTGTCACATTCAGCCATATGCTCCACATGCTAAGCCTCTAATTAGTTTTCACTGCTTTGTAACAGGCCAACAGAGATCCAGACAGACAAACAAATAAATATATAAATGAACACGCACCACCTTTCATTGATTCGAATTCCGTTATGAACTCCACACTGTTTTGTCAACATTCAATTTGTAGCATGAAACTATGAACACCTTTTATTATCTTTTAGCAAATCTGACATTTTCTAGTCATGTCAGAGGGGGACTAAATGCTGACTGACAGCCTTTGATTTTGAGAGATTAAAAATTGAGACACAAATACAAGAGAAGTTGTGCATCGCTTAGAAATGCCAGAGACGATTCGTTTCTGGTTTGAGATGGAGAGCCAATGAAATCCTTTACAGTGGACTGTGCTCTGTAGTAAGTGAAGCCTTTATAGAAGAACTGAGGCACATAATGAAATCAGCCAACTGAAGGAAGCTCACAACAGCAATAAAATGTTTCATTTATTGTCATTGGCACCATTGATTTAGCTCTTTTTGAAATCCTTAAATAAAGGATTTCCCTCATGCTGTTCTTTTGGTATCTAGAATAACATGTCAGTCTGAGTATTAGCTCGTGCACATGTGAGCAAAGCAATGCTCCTCTCCTGTGAAAGCCATGCGTGACCCACAGAGACGATCCTTTGTGACATACCTCAGCTCGGTGCAGGCCTTGATAAAACATTTATGGGAGCCTGGTGGAGTCACCTTGAGATGACTGCGCTCTCTGTGCTTGCACACGCTGGACTCCTTGTGGGATTGCATTAACATCACTGTTTTATCACGCAGGTTCATGGACCACTGTAAGTTTGAGTCTGATTTCATAAACAGTAAGGAGATAATGAACAGAGCTAAAACCTGAATGTAGTAAAGACTATTTATGGGTGTTTATGTATGTGTTTTTATGTAATTTTTTTTTTTTTGCAAATGCATAATTTTATGAATTCATTTAACTGATCAGAACATGTTGAACCAATAGGACTTAGGACGTAGTCAAGACCAGGGCTGTAGTGGAGGGTAAATCTACTGCATTTACCTATATCTCTCAAATTCTGAAAACAGCGTTCATGCAGCCCAGAACAGTCAAAATGTTAGTCTAGTTTGCAGCACTGGAACAAGCTTGGAGGTGGAGGTGAAAGGACACAGAAGTAAGGGAGAAAGACAAGAAACACAGAAGCGTGACAGATAAAAAGGATTCAGGTGATTCAATATTTAAATGATAAAGGAGGAAGAGAGAAAGAAAATGATAAAGATGCAGCACAGGAGTCGGGTGATGAAGAGAGCTTTCAATCAACAACATGTAGTCAATTCTATCTTAGTTTGGCTTCTTTTTTTTAGTCTTGTCAGTGAGTGATCCACTGAATGACCACCCCTGGACCATAACAAATTAGCAGACACCACAGCAAATGCTGGGTTTATACTGCTATGTAAGGCAGCTAATATCAGTTTAATATTAAGGCCACTTTCACTCCAACAAAGTGGTGAATGGTTTGAGTGCTTATTAAAAATCTGAACAGGAATATCCAGTAATCAGTAATATCCAACACTGACATTAACCTTTGATCATTTTCCTCCTCTCTGTTCTGTCCACATGTATTCACAATATTATTATGCAGCAGTGGAAAATACTCAAATTCTTATTGCCAGTAAAAGCAGTAAAACCATAGAGGGTTAAATTTTCAAAATGTTATAGCAAGGCAATGTACTCATGTCTCAAAAGAGAAACTGCCCATTGTTAAGAATGGTCATTCTCAGATTGATGTGAGAGGTGGGAATTATTCTAAGGCTGAAGGTAGTCTAATAGCACCATATATTGTTCGGCCGAAAAGAAATCACATTTTAGGAGCTTATTGTGTTTTGCATATGAAACTATATTATACGACATATTGTAACTACAACTGTAATGTAGAAAGCTGAGTAAAATGTGAAATATATCCCTTTGAAAGTTAGTAAAAGTACAAAGTCAATGAATTGAATCCACAAAACTGGACTTAAAGCAATAGTTGGACATTGTGGGAAATACACTTATTCACTTTCTTGCTGAGAGTAAGATGAAGATTGATATTCCATATCTGTGCAGTAAATACAAGGCTAGCTGGTTGCCTTTCAACCTGATGTCACAAACAAGACTTGCCAAGAAATATTTCAGGACATAACCACAAACAAAACCACAACTTGCAGATTTTATACTTTATTTTTTGTACAAACAATGTATAACATATAGTATACATTAGTGAGTATTTAGAGATACTGGTATGTAGATTTTGTGACTTTCAGACAGAGCTAGGCATCCTGTTTCCCCTGCTTCCAGTCTTATTCCAGCTGCTAGCTGTCGTCTTATATATACCAGACAGGTATGAGAGTGGTATTGATCCTCGCATCTAAATCGATTTTTTTTAGCCACTTGGGGGCAGTGTAACAAGCTAAAACACATCTATAGTGTTATCACGTTAGCAAAAGTTGCCTATTGACACATCCAGCAGATACAGAACAACATTAGCATTCATTTGGAATCATATTTCTGTCTACCTGATGAATGTACATCATTATATTCACTCTCCTTTTAGCTTTGTTTTGGTCTCGACCACCTCCTGAGGGAAATATCTGGCTCTATAGCAAAATGCTTCATTGTGTTCATCAGCTAGTTGCTAATTTTGTCTGCCGTTTGGTACTGGGCATATTGGATTAGTAGAGGGTTTTTTTTGTTTTGTTTTGTTTTGATTTTTGATGAAAACAGCTGCTTACTGCTGAAAGAAAAGATGATGAGAACAACGTTTGTGGGCTAGAATATCCAATCAATGATCCACAATAGTGCTAGAGTTGAGGGAGGCTGCATTTTGGTGATAATTCTCTAGGAGTTTGAGTGACCTCTATGTGACCCACTATGAGTGACGTCTTTCACATTACACTTAGACATCTGATCCATTGTTAACATAAAAATATTCATTAGTGCAGCTTTAAAGTAAAATTTCTCCAATGTCCAAGTTTTTTGCTTAATCAAATATACATATGCCACCATACACACACTCACAGATGATACTATTACAAAGTTTTAAAGCAGAGTAATAATAACTTCACTTTAAATAGGCTTATCAGAAAGTACAGGTGTGAGCACTCTATAGTCAACCTTCCATACAGCAAAATACCCAAATCTGGAGAGTTTTGCAAGCACATACGAACACAGCAGATACAGACTCCTTTATCACTCTGTCTCTTAGAAAGTGACGGCACCGACTAGCAAAAAAATATGCAGCTTCAGTTTCTTTTTGACTTGTGAAAATATGCAATCAGTGTATGAGTGTCCCACATTCTATTACTGTCATCAATGAGTGCTGGCATTTATTTTTAAAGACCAAAATTGGGCAGTTTCTGATGTCTTGCTCAGTGTTTATATTGTTTGTATTTGAAGATAATGTGTGTTGAAGGTTCTTGTGACAAGAAGTACTTTTCTGTATCTGCTCCCTCTTAACTCCACTTTTCCTCTTTTTATGTTTGTCTGTTATGCTACAAAGTTCAGAATGTGATCCTCTGAAAAACAAACAGGGTACAAATGGGAGCTGGGGTGGTTCTTTATCTAGAAGAAGTTAATTCTGGCTTCAAATGTCATTTATTGAGACTCATCTCAAATCACACCCACACAGATGTTTTCACTTATTCTGGCTGAGCTGAATCATAATGACAATAGATCACAGTAGAAAAAGCAGATGAGTAATTAATAGAATTATGGCTGAATTCCATTTAACTGCTTCAGTTTCAGGATCCTGGTATTGTGCATGCTGGCTCACTGTCACATTGCCATGGCTTACTGGGACACTTGATTAGATCAGAGCCATCATTAATGATATTAGTGACACCTGTGGTTTTCCTACTATGACAAATCAAAATGTCTGCTGTGAAAAAAGCCTGTGATACATGTTGTCCCACAATACACAACAACAAAACTAACTACTAAAAGAGTGAAGGGGACTTCTGTGTGAAGAGGTCTCATCAGCACAAAGTGAAAACACCTGTGTGGTTAGACCATGGCCATATAGCAGCTTTATAAGTTAGTTATCTGGAGTTAAACAAGACTAATTGAAAACACCTTTGTTATCCCTCATTTGTCATAATTTGTACTTATTAAAGACCATAATTTGGTGAAATTGGAAAAATAAAAATGGTCTTCAGTTGAAGTGAATGGGAGAATATTTACAGGATAGAAATACAATGTGACCGTACCTCAAGGGTGTTGAGGTTGAGGAGGTGGACTTAACCCTAACGTCACAATACTGTAGTTGCCATGACAGGGCCCGTTTTTATTACACAAACTGAGCCATTAGCTTAGCTTCTAGCAGCAGTGAGGAAGGGAATAAAAAAATCCATTGACAGAAGTAGCTTGATAGTCCCAAGAAAAACTCCAAACTCTGCAAAAGAGAGCAGTCGACTAACCAGCTACCACCAGTGTAACACTGGTTAACTACAAGTTTGTTCAGGTGCTGGGTAAAGTAAAAGCATGGACACAGCTTTCCCAGGCAACTTGGTTCACTATACTGCCTTCCACATAAGTTAGACAACGGCACTCTGACAGCATGATACATTACCCTACTGTCTTATGGCATATCAATATGCCAAGCTAAACAATAACCAATACTATAGACAATGTGCACAGTTATTTAGTTGCCCATACATAAAGATAAGGAAAATAAAAATCTAAATCAAGAAAAAAACATATAAATACAATTAATTACATTTTCTCAATCATCCCAATAAACATAAGTAATGTATTGTAATCCACAAAATAAATCTTACACTATCTTAACAATACTGATGTTGAGCAGATAATGTAGGAATAATACACTGAAATAGGGTTGATGAATGAACATTTGTTAAATATGAACATTTTGCAAATATATTCAGTATGAACATTTTGTGTGATATAATAAATATCACACAAAATATTGTTGTGATTCTGTCCCTCCTGCCCCCCTTCCCTCTTTCTTTCTCTCTCAACCCAACCGGTCAAAGCAGATGGCTGCCCACCAACAGCCGGGTTCTGCTTGGGGTTTCTACCTGTTAAAGGGGAGTTTTTACTTACCACTGTCGCCAAGTGCTTGCTCATATGGGAACTGTTGGGTCTCTGTAAATTGTATGGTCTTGACCTGCTCTATGAGAAAAGTGCCCTGAGATGACTTTTGTTGTGATTTGGTGCTATATAAATAAAAATTGATTGATTGATTGATTGAATAGAAGACAGGCAGAATTAAGTTTTTAACAGTTATAACTGAGTAGAAATATATAACTTTTGGAAGAAAAGGTTGCCTTAGCTCAGAGAGAAGGTATACATCTTCACTGCTTTTTCTGTGAACATGCAAAAATGGTCTCAGAAACTGATTTCATCAAGTAGAGTGCTCCTGTCAGTGAAATGTAGCTGGTGGTGCTTGTGTGCGAATAATCCATGTGTGTCTCTACTGACTGATAGCATTAATCTGAACTGCCATCCTGGAGGTTTATTTTTAAGCATTACTGTATGCAATGAGTTTGGTGTGAGACTGGCACATCAAGCAGGGAGCTCATGACAGGCATGGTTGTGGGGATTGATTGTATGTGGCTGTTGCTCTAAATAACTTATTTCATTTTGTTGGAACATTGGTTCAGAGTTAAGAGCGTCATGCTTAATGCATACTTCTACATGTATGCAAGCTCTGTGGGACCTACTCCCTGAGCAGTAGAACACAGATTTCTGTCAGCATGAATATAGCCAATGTGGTTCCAGTTTTAAGGGACTACAAGAACGAGATTCTTTTGTATTTTGTGTTGAAAGTTTGCAGAACTGCAGAAATTAGACTTTACTTTCCACATCTGTTGTCATGTGTGTCAATGAAATTGCATCATAAATCCAACATATGAACTACTCACTGTTTCCTCTGTGACTTTGGTAATGCCACATTTTTCTCTGGCTTTACATCTGTGTTAATGAAACCATAATACTGAAGTTGTGCGGATTATGAAATAATTACAAGGCTCAAAGGATGAGGGAGAGACAACCCAAGGATCCTCCAGCTCAGTAAACAATGTTATTTTCTATATTCACTCAGCAAAATTTCAACTACAAGAGTGAAATTCATCCATAATTTATAATGAGTTTCACTCTGATGCCACATAATCAGTTTTTCAGACATATTCCATTGGAGTAATCAAAGATTCAGACAGTTGGCAACACAGTAGACACTCACAGAGGGACACAAATCACTTAACCTGTATCTCTGTTTGGTAGTGTGCATGATACACAGTAGTCCATCAATATGCATGTGCACACTGTGAATGTACACGTTAGTGCACATACAGTAGATGTGCGGAACAGTAATTATCTCTGCCAGGCTTAAGAGATTATGTGTTTGGACGTGTGTGTTCGTTTGTGTGTGTGTGTGTGTATTTTATAATGCGTTTTATACTGCCATTGACTGCTGAATTGTCACTTCTCCTAACCAGCTGGTAGGGGCCGCAAGTGATCAACAATTGCAGCAAAAGGCATTTCCGGCAATTGGCTAGGCTAAAAACAAATCTGTTGCAGGCCACATTTTGGCCTTTGTTGTGGCTCAAAAACTGACATCCATAGAAAACTTTTGTCCCACCTTGAACCAGAGCATCTACAGATTAATTCAATATGATTCCAATTTGAGATGAATAAAGCCCCAATCAGACAGAGCACTTTTTGCCTTTTTTGTTGAAGCCTACAATTTAAAAAAAGAGCAGCTTGCTGCATCTTTTTAAAATTGTTGCTAGGCAACGACTGAATCACCTGTCCTTAGCCTAACTGTTATTTTGCTGTGAAATAAACTCACTCCAGGCCTGCTGTTTTCTGTTCAGACCATGGTCACTACAGTTGATAAAGTCATACAGCTCCAGGTCCCCAGCAACAGCCACCACTATCTCCATTTGTTGTTGTCACCACCACAGAAGGCCTGTCTCTCATCACTATTCATCTGATTGGACAGTGGGAAAAAACACAAATGACATTGGGCGCTTTTCCGCTCTGAGTTGAAGTTTTTTCAACTCAAGGCACACAGGGTGCTCCTGCAAAAACGGAAGGCTCATAGAGCAGGGCGCTCAGCAACGTAAAAGCAGCATGCAAAAAGCTTCACTCTCATTCACTCTCAGCCCCAGGCTGATAAAAAGCATTTTGTCTGATCAGGGCTTAAATCCCTGTTTTTGTTAGCTTTGCAGCCATCTTGACTGTAGGGAAGATGGGAGGGACAGTTGAGGGACATTCAACCAACTGTTCTTTGTTTGGGAGGAGAGAGGTAGGGAGGAGGTTTATTTTGTGTCACTTACTTAATGTTCTAAATAGATAACAAAATGTTCTAAAAAAAAATAACTGTTTAAATGAATTGAGAAGTTTGGATTTATTGTCCCATTTATTGTTACCTTATTAAGTTTATACAGTTAGGCGAACCCAAGGTGATGCTCAGTTACAATACCATTACACTATTCTATGCATCTTAGACTATACATGCCCCCAGACACACCTGGCAGAGATCTGCACTCTACTGAGTGCGCTCTTCTAGTTACTTCATGTGATCGTGCTGGCAGGCTGGAGAACCAACATGAAAAACCTGTTTGCTTGTCAGATTTACAAAAGGACGAGATGCTGTTTGCAATAAGACAGTATTCATTAGTTATTACATATTATTACTATATTGTCTGTGTCCATTAGCAACTTGTAGTATCTTATATTTTACTAAGATTTAAATAAGGAAAGTGACACCATAACTTGATAGATGCAAAAAACTTAAGCACTTACATTATAATCCCAACAGCATGTCAGTATGCAGGTCTGTAAAAGAAACTGCTGAAACAGACACATCAAACTAACATGTATATTAGCACCAGTCTTTGATCCCATTTATAGAATTGGTATATACTGTAGAATATATTTAGATTCTTTTGAACTGTACATGGTTCTGCGAGTTCAGCATTGTAGGTGGTATATGGAAACAAGTCCTCCAAATTATATAACCAAATATGTTGTTTGACCATGTGCACTTAAACAACACGTAAGAGTGTTTTCTAATGTATCGCCACTATCGACAATAATCAGCAGGACATCATTTGTCTGTGCTTTCCAAAATCATATCAAATCACTGTAATAAATAATGTTTTATGATGTGAAACATATGGTTAAGGTCTGGCTGGGTTTAGGTACAAATACCACTTGGTTAGGGAAAGAATGGTTTTGTTACTACTTCCTTAAACTTAGGCAACCTTCGTCGTCATGGCCACAATAATAACCATAAGGTTAAAGTTAGGGGACATTTGTAGTTACGATTTTTATAAAACTCTCCTGACTTGTGGCTGGAAATGTGACACTCCTGGTCAGAAATGGAAATGAACAGCGCCCTTCTGTGGCAAAGTCTACTGTTGGTTTAATATCACCCACAACCCCACCTCCTCAGAATAAGGAAAACTGTCAACATATATACGTCATCATCTGAACTGCGCCACTGGGTCATAATCACTACTGCTGCTAGATGGCATCTATCATTTTTGGGTGACATTACGACCTACTGTGTTGTTTTTCTTTCTGAGGACAGTCTCTTTGGAAAGATACTTTCTCTAATAGTGGCGCCATTGGTAATCCTTAAAGTTAAAGGATAAAAGGATCAGTTAACCCAATTATTTATTGAAATAGATAAATAAATAGTAGCTATCAAGCCAAGGTAATAGTTTCATTTTCATAGCCTGTGCTTTTAAAATTTGATTACTTTGATAAAAAAAGAAGGTCTGAGTCAGCTAGAGAAAGTGTTTGGAAGACATGATACTAGCCTATATGTAGTAACACTACTAGTTTACATTTCCCAGTAGCCGTAAGTTGAAGTACCTATTTTAAAAATCATTTTATGTTTCCAGTTGCAAGCTAGTTTTTCCACTAAGTAGAGGGATACCATGACCAAATGCTACATAGCTGAGAAATGGTTGTGCTGCATCCTGCAGCCTGTTACTCCAGCAAAACTGTATGCTACCTGTCCAGCACCAAACTGCAGACAAATTCAATGAGAATAAAGTTTAAATTACTCTAAATTGAATCATGACTATGACTCTTACTTGCATTGGAAATAGTGAAAATAATCTATCCCCCATTTTTCTGGGGATTGAGAACCACTGCTCTAATTTTGCTTTATCTTCCAAAGCACTAACAACTGTTTCTGTCTGGCACTCACAGGTTCAGAGGGGTTTATTCAAAGCAGTACAGTCTGTGGGTTGCCAAAAAGATCTATGTGCCCACCACACAGAACTTCTGCAGTGACCCAATAAAGCTGGCAGTGGCAAGGCGAATGGACACATCAGTGAAATACAAGGACAGACAATCACATGTGCATCTCTCTTAGCTCCCCCTGAACATTGCTCTAGTTCCAAAGCCCAATAAAGAGGATTTGTTTGCGCAGCACTGCTCAAGATTCAAGGGACTATAGAAGGGATAAACCACATTGGTACATGATGGTTCTCAGAAGCATAGAATTGAAATTTCTCCCCTATAGTAACATCTTTCTAAGAAAGAATTCTGTAAACAGTAACTAACATTACCAAAATAAGTGAACATTAAACACAGTAATCATTACCAAAATAGAAATTCTGCATTGGACACACTGTGCAGCCATTTCTAGTGATATTTCTTACCACAGGAATAATATACAAAGCTACATAAAAAGGAACATAGCTACAGTTTAACATAAGTGTAGTGTAATGTTAGAAAAGTCATTGCCACCACTCCTCATGAATAATGTTCTTAGATTATATAGTTGCATATATATGCTGATGCATGCGGGTAGGACTTTTCTGTTCTGTCGTTCTCCCTTCAAGGCCCACTCCGAAACCAGCCCGTATGCCACCAATCAGTACTGTCTGAAAATAAAAAATGATGTGTTTGATCTTTCATTCAACACACGTTATGGATGGACTAGATATTAATTCAATTGTATAATACCAAAATAATAATAATAACGATAATTATAATAATAAATGATGTAGTTGAGGATAATAGTTACTCACTCGACAGACATTTGGCCATTAGGTCTTGCGGGTCTCAGTTGCCTTTTCAAATTAATTTTTGGAACATGGAAAAATGCCTCCAGAACTCCTGAATTAATTAGGGCTGGGAAGTCTCTGTGATCAGTTATGAAAACGGGGGCACTCGATAAAGTCACTATGTCGCCTGAGGTGTCCAAGTCTTCTAAAGATGGCATTATGAGGTCCCATTCCTAGCAACAGACACACTCAGCTTCAGATGGCATTTGCTGGCATTTTTGGCAAGAACATCACCAATTTCACCCACTCTGGGTATGGGTGAAGGAGCAACAGCCACTGCCGGCAGCCCTGGGTTAGCTGCAGCAGTAGCACCCTCTGCTTCTGTCTTGGTTCTCGCTGTCCTGTCCTAGTTCTCCATCTGTTGCAATTCTTCATCTCTGTACTTTGGTTCAAATAAGTGTGGTTGAGCAAGATAGGTTCTGATGTCTTCCTTGTAGTCTGACATTGCTAGCTTGTGGAGATTAGTTTATAGCTAACCAATACTGCTAGGTCACCTAGCACCACTGAGCTAGCTAACGTTACAGTTCAGCCGAGGGGGATGTCATTAATGTTTATACCCTGCGCTGTCACAAGCACGAGCCTCTCGTTCATGAGTAGATGCACGCTTGCTTCTACGCGGTGAAATGGTTGGCAGGTGTAGTTCAGTAGAAAGAAAATAGTTCCTACATGAAACTGCTCACAGCAGTGTCTGTGGATTATCTTGAATAACTGGGTCATAATTTCTGGAAAGAGACATTGCTGTTGAATTTTTCAAATGTATTTTTTCTTTGAGCACCACAAGCTGAATGCCATCCAGTTCCATTCTATCCTGGAGAAGGCAGACGGGCGATATCTCGAAAACTCAGCAACTCACACTAAAACGACAGGTAAGAGGAAAAATATATATTTTTGATTTTGGGTTGAACTGTCCCTTTAAAGTAATTTTTCAATGCTGTGAGCACCACTAAATCAATTTGACTCCCCTTATTTTTAAGTGAGGTGGTGACGTAAATCTCAGGAGACAGATATCTCAAAACCTGAACAAATATAACTCAAACTATCTGTGTGACTAGATATAACTAGAAGTAGGTGGGAAAATATTTTTGTAATTTAAGTGAACCAACCCCTGAATATATAAAAAGCACACATCTTCATATTGGGCAGTTATTTTAAGTTACATACAGCCAGATCTAAATAGGGCTTTCCTGAACACAGCTTCACATCTCATTATTTTTAAGCTTTTTTATTCTATGTGAAAGCATGGTAGTAGAAAGCCATGTGAACACTATATTTTAAAAAGCAGTCATGGAAATGGGGTTTTCCAACTGAAATGTTTCATTATAATTCACTGAGACTTCCTGATGCTCAATCACTTTAGGAACATACACCTCACAAATTTTAATAGCTCATTCCCAGAAGCACCTTTTTAAAGTTGCAAGTGGACTATTATTCGAAAATTACAACCATTGAAAGTGACACTCCATTCAATGGCTGTATCACAAAATGTTACATGAACATGATATGGAAGCTGAAACATACTGTTCAGTGTTAATGTAAGTGCAAGAAACCACATTTCCTGTCATTTTGTGAGCATTTGGGAACTGGCTGTTCTTGCTTGGATTGGCGCCAGTGTCAGTGCTCATATGCAGACCAGAAAACCACACCTCATTTTCAGAAAAGTGGGGAAATGTATTGAGATGCTAATGCCATTTAAAGTGCTGAATTGTGGTGAGTCAAAATCAATAGGACCAGCTCTAACCTCTACATGTCAGTCCAAACCACTTCGACTTGCTCCATCTCGCTGAGGTTACATTTAGAATCAAATCTCACTGCACCACAGGTGACATTTCAAAATCAAACTACTTCCCTTTCAACAGTTGTCATTCAGGGTAGCATGTAGGGAGTAGCAAGTCAAAATAATATAATCTCAGGTTTTGCTGAACCAACTGAGTGTTTTATTCAACCATATTTTTTGTTTATTATGGTCTAGGGATATAGCGATATGGAAAGCAGTTTTTTTGTGTGTCTCATAGATGAATAGCTAATGTTTATTTATAGATTTTACATGAACGGAATGCACTTCCCGTATGCAATTATTTCAGCCCCCACAGGATTATTGTAAAAGACTAAATGATTTCTAAATTGTGTTCTGTGGACAAGGGAGCATTTATCATGTTAAAAAGATTCCTCCCTACCATGCTTTCCCATAATAATGGATATTTTGAGTTGAGGCGGCCTTTTACAATGATGTCTTCTTCATTTTCCCTCTCCTCTGCCGGATATTTATGAAGTTTCTCTGGAGCATGCTACGAAATAGCTCATGAATCGTCATTTCATGAAAGTCAGTTTGCCTTCATCCCTGAGCTTCTGTGAGCAGATGTCCGGCTACACTTTCACCATTAAGAACCTTGCCGGGCCTTCGACACTTTCTTTGTCAATGTCTTCTTCCCTCCAACCCTGGATTTTATAAAGGCCGGACTCTCTGCTTCTGCTCCCCGACAAGGTTATTCACTTTTTTTATGTGGCAGTTACTCACACAGTCTGATTCAGCAAAACTGGTGAAATAAAATGATAGTAACTTACATCACCTTCCAGCCCTGGACAAAATACTTCCCCCAGTGCCATAATATTAAAGGTTAACTTTGATCATATCATCTTCAAACTTCCCACTGCCTCAGCTACCGCCTGAATCTCACCACACCCCCTGTTTTATGAAGATGCCAACAGTCATCCAAGTAATCATTTACTTCTGAGTGTCTGCACGCCCCCTTGCTGGAAGACAAGGGATTCAGAAATTAAGTCATTAGAAGATAAAGAGCTTACCTTTCCAGGGTTGACAGGATAGCCTTTGAGGGGACAGACCCATCCGTCATTGTTCATGCACAAAATATTGTAATTTCAAACAGGTGTCATGGACAGAAGTGGTAGAGACTGTTGTATAGTATATCTGCAGAGGGCTGTTTGACGGGTAGAAGTCACTTATAGCTTTGCTATAGTCAATATATCAAGTGTGATTTTTTTAAGACTAAAAGGCAGCCCACAATACATTTTTGGATAAAAGTTAATTCTCAAGTGAAAAGCCCAGTATGCTTTCGAAACTAGTAGATGATATCCCTGTAAAAGTTCCTACATCCATGTCTGAGGTTGCCAGCACTAGTGCTTGACTGATTGGTTTATTTTTATGTTTTTAGTTGAAGGCTGATGGCATTGTATTGGCTACAACAACACTGCCATAAAACAAAGCTTTAGACTTAAGAGACTTGGCACAGCATCTGACTTTTTCATGCCAGTAAAAAAAAAAGTATCAAAATCAATGCATCAGAATCAGAGATGTCATATTTTTTATCCTGCACATTCTTCATCCTTGTCAAAACCTGGTGCCTACATTCCCCACAATGCAATTCAACTGCAGACAGTTCAGTTAGAGATTCAGGTTATGCTAGTAGCTACTAATATAGTCTTTAGCTGCAAGCCTCAAGAACAGACAAGCAGCAGACGACAGGTATGGTAACCTCACTTCTTTCTAATTCCCACTTTTTTCATTTTCAAACTTAGTAGTCTTCAGCCCCAACCAATGCTGACTAAAGTCATCACTTTTTCCACATATGCAGTAGTGCTCCCCAACACCTGGAAACTGACTTTGATGTGTAAAATCAAATGAGTTCCCCTTGAAGTCACAAAACTAAGGACTTGAGACTTGACTTGGACAGATGCTGACTTGAAACTTGAAAACAAACGCATTTCAATCTTTTTAAGAAATCCAAGAACATCACTGAACATCATTCTAGTAGGGACTGCAGATGACACCTTCAGATGTCTGTAAAGAGGTATCTAGCTGCTGTGGATGACAGATGCTGGTAAGAATCGCTTGTTAATCATTGTAAGAATGATTTAGTCTTGTAGGCATTAATGTCATAACAAAAAAAACAAACAAAAAAAGTAAATGGAAAACAAGTAAAACATGGATTAATTTCAGGGAGGTTTTCAAGGGCACACGTTCAACAAATAAAGTAACACAATATCATGGAATACAAGTGCGCCGAGCTTTTGACCTGCTCTAAGCAGGTGGGCAGCGGACAGTGTGAGGCGCACTCATTCCTGGCACCAAGTTTGCAGTGTGCTATTGGATTGAGATTACTGCACCCCTCAACTGTGCCTCTCCTCCCCCTGTGGTGCACAGATACCAAACCAGCGCAGTTGAGAAAATGAATACGCTCCAGGAAAATAGCAGTTTGCTGGTGCGCCATTGTGCTTTGTGCCCTGTGCTGGCACAAAAATAAGGCCCCTGTAATTGGTTGCACCAGCTATTTGTAAATCCATCTTTAGTTTGTGTTTAAAGTTCTTCCTTAATTTTTAGTAACTAATTTCAAGCTAGTGATTTACTTACATAGTCTGGTTGCACCATTAAAACTTCAACAATGTCTTAGCTGGTAAAGACATCTGTAAACATTAGCTTGTTCATTGGTTCGGTTACACCTGACACTATGTGTAAATATCATAGTAACAGCTAATACTGTAGGAGATAGTTTGTGTGGTGGAACCTGTTTCAATTTAGTGATGCGTAAATCTCCACTCAGTAAACTTACATTATAACTAGGCTAAAGCTGGCTTAGTTTCAGAGTCTACACATGTAGCCACTAAAGATATGCAGAAGTATAAATCCAGTTTACATTTAAGGACAACTGGTGCAACCAGAACACTTGCAGTTTTACTTTACAGTGGTAGTCTGTTTAACAAGACTTGTGTCTTGACTTTGACTTCATCTTAAGGACAGTTACAGTACTGTGACACAAATACACCATTACCACAACTCTCAATGAAAATCCATTACTGGTGTCATTGGAAGGTTCATTGGAAAAATCGACTTGTTAGCTATTCAAGTTATTAACTGCCTTTATTTCTTGGAGGTCAGTTTTAAGGCTCTAAACTCTGTATTCACATTACTGACAGATTCTCCTGCTGTGCTCAGCCATCTCTTAATAAACATTCAAACACATTGTGTATGACTTTTTCATATTCTGAAAAAATATTCTAAATATTTATGTGGACTATCACCTTGCTTTCCCTCCACTGAACACCTCCATTACAGCTATCTAACATCTTTCCTCAAGCATCCTGAGTCATAATGTGTTGGAGTAAAAGTTGCAGTAATCCAGTGTTGCTGTTCAGATTTTAATACATTTAAGACCACAAAAAGTGGCCAAAATCAAAATTGAAAACTTCAGTGTGATCTAATTTGTTCATTTTGTTATTACAAAAGCAGATCTGAATCACATATCCGAGACAAAAGTCCAATTTGGGCTCTTTCATCTGCAGTGTGAGAACAAGAGAGAAGCTGGCTCTCTGTCGTACCGCATGGGTTGTTTAGACATTTAAAGGGCCATTTTGTAATCAGCGACTTTCATTGACCTCTACTGGTGACCAGTGACTTGCAACACCATTGGCAGATCTGTGGCCCAGCTTACAGTGGCCTGTCATTGACACAATCAATAAAGTCACAACGTAGAGGCTTATTATAGCAGAGGTCGAGATGGAGTATGGGCTGAAACACAAGCTTTGAACCGCAATTCTTTCAGCACCTGACTCTAAATGGTGGATCTCCACAGATGGATGGATTATATTATTATTTCACCGCTGAGAAAAGGTGATGTGATCTCTACCATAAACTCAGTGGTGAAGTCCAAGAGTCTAATGCACTTCCCTGTCCTTACAGGCATCTTGATGATGATCATAGAATAATCACACAGTTAACGCATTCCCTTAAGCTCTGAGCTGCAAGCTCAAGCCAATTAGTGCAGTGTAGCCCCTATACAGAACCTGCTGAAAGGTTTACCCAAAAATAACATCATCATGAAAGAGCTGGAACAAGACAGGCCCTTCATGTGATAACTGCAGAGCACTGGGCAGGCATGTGAGTGTGAGTCACATATATTTAGAGATGAATTAGACCCAAGAACCTGCTAATTGTCAACTCTGGGCAATTTAGTAAAACTTTCCTGCAGCAACTGCAGTGTAGCACTGTATTTACATAAGATATCATTCAAACATCAACAGCCACCTTGAGGTTGGTATTTGTGGATGATTGGCACATTGGCAGTAGTCGCATAGGCTGTTGCCTCTAGTCCCAAATTTACAATTCAAATCTTGAGTTAGATGAGCTCCTGTTAAACATCCTAAAAAGTAAATATGACATTTTTTTAAACACGAAAAAAACAAATTAAGCTTCTAATTTTGACTTGAAACTTAAGCTAACTGTATCATGTACACAATCCTAAGGCACTAGTTTTCCATATTTAAACTTAAAAGAAAATTCATTTTATGTCCCATAACTATCTCCAGTGATGAATCTTAATGCAGAGATATATACTGAATCTAAAGGTTTGAAAGTGGAACTGGCCGCCTGCCCATAAATAACATCCTTGTAGTCCAATACAGAGAGAAAAACTGTTTCAACAATTATTTTTCTTTCTCTTTCTTGTAAATAAAGGAAAGCAAAATCCCAATTTCAATCTCAGCTTTGACAACATGTCAATAAGGACTTTAAGTAAGTTTTTCATCGACCTAAATGCCTAGATATTTATAGCATTGCACTCTCTCTATTATGGTGTTATTAACAGAACAAATTTCAAAAATACCAGTCAATAATTCTTGTGTTTGAAAACAACATTAATTTTGTCTTTCCACAGTTTAGGACCAGTTTCAAATTATGAAGGTGTTTTTGAAGGAGGTTAAATGATGGCAGCATGAATAGAATCTGCACAGGGGTAAGGGACCATGCCATCTATGTACAGATGGAAGTTACAATTGTACAATGAAAAGGTAATATTGTTTGAATAAATAGTGAATAAACTGGCCCAAGGACTGAAACCACAACCAGTTAGCATTGTCAAAACCCAAAGAAGAAAGTCATTGTAAAAGCAGAGTGGTCAACTGTGTCAGAAGCTTTCGTTAAATCAATAAAAAGAGGAGCACAGTGTTTTTTGTTATCTAATGCTAATACTATATTGTTAACTAAAGAAGTAGCAGAAATAGTGCTAGGCTGAGGACTGAAACCAGACTGAAATGGAGTTAGTATGGAATGTGTGGATAAAAATGATTTCAACTGTTCATTAACAAGTGACTCAAGTATTTTTGCAAGACAAGATAGTTTTGAGATTGGACGTTAATTGTTTAATTCAGATTTGCTACCATCTTTGTATGGTGGGCAGTCTATGGACAGTCTTCTAAACTGTAATAATGATAACAGGAATGATGACAGAGGTGATGCTGAGATTGAAAATATGAGTTATTTATTCAGAAATTATCTGTGCTGAGGATTTCAACGCAAATGGTTCCAGTTTGTCATCACCCTTTGATTTTTGCACATCAATATTGCATAAGGCGTCAG
Source organism: Thunnus thynnus (assembly GCF_963924715.1). Lineage (NCBI taxonomy): Eukaryota > Metazoa > Chordata > Actinopteri > Scombriformes > Scombridae > Thunnus > Thunnus thynnus. Next base: position 25,043,887 of record NC_089532.1, on the reverse strand, counting down.
CTACCATCCTACTGGAGACAGGAGATAAGCTAAAGGAGTGGTTTACTTCAGCAGTAGTATTAAGGAAGGATGACCTATATTCTTCCGCACAACCAGTGGTACCAACACTAAGACTGTCAGATAACTGACAAGATGCAGCAAAATAATTGTTAAAAGCAGTGCAAATTGCATGGCTATCAGTCATCTGAGTAAGGCGATTAACAAAATAGGCAGGTAGAGGAGTGCTAGTATTGTTAGAGGTAGATTTGACTATTTTCCAGAATTTACAGGGATTATAAGAGGAATTAGTAAAAGAATGCAGATAATAGTCAGTTTTTGCTTCTCTGTCAGCAGTGCACTTATTCCTGAATTGTCTAAAGGCAAGCCAATGACAAGGGTCTTCGGTGCGCCCAGCCAGAGCCCATGCTTGGCTTCTGGAATAAAATAAGTTAGGAAGCTCAGCAGTGAACCAGGGAGTGGAGCTACATTTTGTTCTTGTCTTTTTAAAAGTGCATGCTTATCTAAAACTGAGTTAAAAACCTTGGTAAAATAACTTAAAGCTAGTTCAGGATCAGGGATTTTGAGAATGTCAGCAATTGGACTCAAGTAAAGGTCATGTAGAAAGGCCTGGTCATTACATTTTTTAAAGTTTCTTCTGACCACTATGTGTGAATTTGTTTTCCTCTGTTTCACATTTCTAGTGCAAAAATTGGCAATTGGCAATGGTCACTAACATTAGGGTCAAAAACACCACAAGCAGGATATTTCACTAGTCTGTTTGTTAATATTAATTAAATGATGCTTGACTTGGAGGAATCCTTCAGGTCGGAGCAAGTGGGATGTGAAATAAGCTGTGTAAAATTAAGATTGTAAAAAAGTTAAGATTATTAGATGCAGAGGTAAGCCAGTTCAAATTTAGATCACCAAGGACAATCATCTCATGATCAATCATTGATCAATTAATTCACACAATTTTTCTAGGACTTCTGAAATGGCAGAAGGCGGTCTGTAGACACCAATTACAATTACTGAATTATTATGCCCCAGAACAATTTTCAAGGACTCAAAATATTTAGGAATTGAGACTGAAGTCAGCTCAAGTACAGAGAGAGATGATTTTACATATATTGCCACACTGTTTGATTATCAATCTCTTTTTTCAGCCAATGATCATAGTTGTTAAGACTTAGTAAAGTATGTATATTTGGATGTAATAAAGCAAAACCACTCCTTGTCTTAAAAAGCTGTGGATCATTTAAATAATTTAAATTAGCATCTGTAGTGACGATGGAAAATTACCCAAAAGTAGTCAACTTTAGAACTGAAAGAGCTGGCCTCAGGCAAATTTGAAGCTAAAGATTAACAGCAATTATGTTCCTAGGATATGCACCAGATTGTTTGACTGGAAATCTCATAGGGCATCTATAAGTGATTATCACAGGGATGTTGAAAATGTCTTTGTCTGGTCTGAGTCTGAAGGAACCAAACAGATAGGGACAAGGACATCAGTCTCTGACAGACCTGTCATTTCCAGTCACGGAAGTTGTGGGATAGCATGGTTGGTTTCTGTGAGGGGTGCCTGAATGGAGGATTTTGAATACTAAATTGGCTGATAGCATTTGAACTCCAGCTTATTTGAATGGATACCTTCTGGGCCAAAAAGTTCCCTCCATTCCCAGAAGACATTAAAATTATCGATAAAATCCACACCAAGAGCATCACAATCAAAGGACAGCCAGGTAGTCACGCTAATCAGCCTGCTGAAACACCCCCTTCCATGGCCATATGTGGGGACTGGTCCAGAAATATGGATTTTACCTTTGAATGATTTGAGGATGTTAAACAGGTGGGCAAAATCACACTTAAACAGTTCAGACTGCTGCTTGCGAATGTCATTTGTGCTGACATGAATGATAATATCATCTACTTCAGGGTGGGATTTTATTATGTCTGGAACTTTGTCTGCAATGTCAAGCACTTTGGCGCCAGGGAAAGAGAGAGTTCTAACTCCCATTTCTGATAATCAAGTCTCAATTTATTAGTGTTGTCGGAGGCTTATTGGGATGTTGTGGAGAGGTGGTGTTAGCAGCACCCTGGCGTTCAGCAGCAGCATCCCGGTGATCTGAAGCGGCCAGGTGAGTCACCGCTGTCTGCCCTCCCTGCACCAGCGGAGCTGGACCAGCCACTGTGTTTAGCATGCGCTGCAGCAGCCTGCGGCCCAGGGCTGTGAGGAGCAGGCAGTAGAGCTATACCCCTCCAACGATCGATGGCCCGAGAGCAGTCCAGCATCAGGTGGAGAGGCAATGGAGAGGAGCCCATCGCTGGCCCGGGTCGCTGATGCCCAGCTGGCATCTGCCTGGGTGTAGGGAACTGACAGGCCAATGAGAGAAAATCCTGCAAATCCAGGATGTCAAATTTATTTTTGAATTGGGTCTCACAAGCTTGTTGAGAACAGTAAGGTTGCTTGCCACCATGTTAACACCTGCCAATGGCAGACCAACCTTCTGCAGGTTCAATACTGGGGGTAGAGCTGGTTGGGGCTTTGGGTTTAGCTCCAAGGGGATCTTCAGGCTGACCAGAGGCAGCCCCCAGAGCTCCGGTGATGACAGAGCAGGACCATGGGATGGCGGTGTCGTTATCCGCCGGTGCTGGAGCTGAACAGTTGGGGGAGCGGGTCGAGCTGGTCATGTCCTAGACATTGTAACCAGAGGAGCCCAGCACAGCAAGTTGTTTATCCTGAGCAGTAGTACCAGCTAAGAAGTCCAGGACAAGCTTGTCCTTCTGTTTGAGTTCAGCATCCAGATGAGAGATGTTGTTCTTCAACTTTGATAAGGTAAAATGGCAAGACTCACACACATTAAATGGATTAAAATCATTCATTCATTTAAAAGATATGTTAAAAATGACCAAATTTAAAGAGTGTATCATGAAAATGTGGTTAAAAACTGGATAAAAAGTCAACTTTCGACAGAGCCTCTGGCGGGTACACACAGACCTTTGGATAATGTAATCTATAATAATGAATCATATTTTAGTTGTTGGTCATGTATTTTGTAAGTAAATTCTGGACTTGCCAAGTAACCATTAACAAAGTGTCAGAAACATGTAGCAGAAAAAAAAAAAAAAATTGCCTCTGAAGTAAAAAGGCCTGAATCCCTCCTAGCAAAAGTGGAATTATACAGTTTTGTGAAATGGAACTTTACAATACATTATAATATTATAATATATCTAAGTAACGTACCTCAGAATTGCAATTAAGCATAATGCAGTACTTGTTTACCTTCCACCACTGGTATTAAGGAGACTGCTGATTGACCCGCACCACTCTGCTCCCTTTATCATTAACAATGATAAAAGAAGTTACTGCAGGGTATATGAGTTAGAATAGTAACATAATAATTTATATCTAAACATCATAATAAATCTATAGCTTTTAGAGACCCTTGTTGTTGGGGCCAATTACCATAGTAGTACCATAGTTCCAGTTTACAGTGCATATTACATTGTAATGGACAGTTGGAGGGAGTTCTCATTTATCCAAAAGCCCAGAAGGAAAAAAAAATAAGACTCAGGGAAAGCCCAGTGAATTTCTATCACTCAGGATCATGGCAAGAAGATTCTGTTAAAACATGACTGAAACAGGTCGGGTTTTACACCAGAGCATATGTGCTACATGTCTTCCAAGGTTGACTGTGACAACTTCTACCTATGAATGTGTGACATGACAATATGCAGTGTTTTGAGGAATCATTTGACATTTTGGAAATTACTCTTTGCTTTCTTGTTGTCAGTTAGATGAGAAGATTGATACCACTCTTACAGTATGTTTGTATGCAAAACATCCAGCAGGTGTTTAGCTTAGCTTAGCATAAAGAAAGAAGAATTTTGGTTTGTGTATGGTTTAACAAAAAAGTTTTCATGTGTATATTAGTGAACTTTAGAGGTGTTGGTAGGCAGCTGTTTTGTTTTTAATGTTTGGACAAAGCCAGGCCTCTCATCTAACTTGCAAAAGTGAATTCAGGCTGACCTACAACTCCTTTAACAGGGAGAAACACTTGACCTTGATCCAAAGGTAAAATAAATGTGTCACAAGTAAAAACAAGCTGTTAAAAATGAATCACAAGAGTCCTTTAAATAGCACAAAACTTATGAATGAACTGACACTGTTATGAGTCTACAGGGAGCTCATCACACACTTTTCAAATGAAGATGTTAGTGGTGATGTGTATTGGTTGTTACACATCGACATTTGAACATTGCCCTGTCTTGATTGATATTTTAGTGGAATGAACTAGAGCACAATTAATAGGCTAGTTAGGCTATAATATGAAACAGTTCATTAACTATGTACAGGACATACATTTCCCACCAATGCACAGTGGGAGATCATACATATTTATTAGTAGAAGGCTGAATGTTGCCAAACCTCCACAGCCTTGGCGCTGTCCCCTTACCTGCATTAGTCATGACTAATGCAGGTGAGTAGACTGAATTGGGCAATTGTACTTTAACATGATTTAATGAAGCACATAAAGCCCAATTTGCATAGAAGCCGCATTCGTCTTGGCTTTCAGACCTTGGATTAAGTGTTCAAGGAGAGAAGGGGTCTAGTGGGAGCTCAGCTGTCAAGCTGGGGGAGGAGGCATAGAGGAAATAGTGAGTTCTCATTTCCATAGATGATTTGTCTGTTAATGGGTTTGCTTGGAGATGATAGTGACTATACCTCCTGACAGCGACAGAATGTCCAGTATATTTGGCTCAATGGTCATTCAGGGATCCCCAAAATGAATGAAAAAAACTATGTCTATGACTTGTTTTACACTAAAACCCACATGTGTGCTCCAGAATGAAGAGGTCAATGATTTATCAGTGCATTAAAACTACAGAAAGCATGTCCTACACCAACAGACAACACTGTGGTCAGGCCATTCTGCACACAAGCGTAAACCAGGGAATCCTCTGCTTTCTCTGTTCGCTTTGTTTCCTGAAAATTTATACTCACTAATCAAAACAAATCAGGGTGGCATCCTTCATGTTGACAGCACATAGCACTCAGGAGAGTTGAGTCATTTGATCTGGATGGCTGGCTCTCCCTCGTCTCTGCCTGTTGCTTGTAGCAAGGGGCTGACAAATCTCATTGCATTAACACTAGCCTGGCTGAGAGAGGGGATTTAGGCTTCAGAGCAGTATTACTATTGACTCTGTGGATGATAATCATATACAGTGTTTGGGTTTCTAGTTGTCCCCATTGAGAGATGATGGTCTGTAGGGAGGAAACAGTGTATATGACTGTGACTGGAAATATATTTACTGTGTAATAGCATTTGAAGCCCTTATCATACATATAAGTAAATGTCTGTGAAACACCAGAGCATAAGCAACAGTCCAGGATATGCAGTAAATATGCTAAAAAGACAACAAAGCACAACCCTTAAATGAGTTTCTAAACTGCTGGGTAGAGCACATTTGAAGTTGTGATATCTTGTTGAAAAAGTAGTTTAGTTTCAGAGAGGTGTAAATGCATACCCCTAAAAAACAACTCTCTCACAACTTTGTAAAAAAAAAACAATCCCAAAACAAAATTGTTCAGCCAAGAGTTTGAGATAGCTGTTTGTAGTATGTAGTGTGCTAATGCAAAAGTTTCAATTCCTACAGCTGCTTGACTACTTTGTCATTTTTGGGCATTTGCTGAAACAACTAATGATGCTCATAATTATAAAAAAGTGCATTCTTCTTCTTCTTCTTCTTATTATTATTATTGTTACTATTATTATTATGGTAGCTTACATGGTAGCCCCTTGGAAAGATGATGGTGTGTTGGGAAGGACTGTGTATTTGACTGTAATTTTTAATATAGTAGTTGTGCTCTGATACAGTATTTAATACAGTATTTAATGCAAAGTACTGAATGTCTGTGAAAGACCTGAGCATAAGAGACAGTCTGGAATATGCAGTAAATATGGCAAATATGCAATGAAATACATTAATAATGAATAGAGGAGGGTGCATGTGCCATGTACCTTTTGCATGGACATGGCGTGACTTTGTCCTATTCAGTCCCTCCAAATGCATACGTATACCTTATCAGAGTTTAATTTGTTGTAGAACTCTAGTTTAAATAAAAGAAGAGACTGAAATAGCTATAATTAGTTCATGGTCTGTGGATACCGCAAGTAATTAAAATGATAGGCCTTAAAGGTTATCTTAAGGTGTACATCCAAATTTCATTAATTAGTAGCCAACCATGTTCTCAAAGCTTCAGCTTCCCACATTCATTTCACTTCAGCCTGTTTCCAGAGAACATATTTCTACACGATGTCTCATTAACAATTACTCACTGTGATTTAACTGTTAAGCAAATCTGTTCGAGTTCAGTGGTTGGTCTCTAACCCGAGCCTTAACCATAGTGTTAACACATCACAACACATTTTTTTTCCCCAATGATTTTAAAAGACACAACCAATACGGTTGTCCTGCTGATAGGGGCGTCAGATTAGAAACGCTTCTACATATGTGCATGGACCAACTACGTATTTTGATGTTTAATTTGGAGGACTCGTTGGAACATTCTGCACAGCAGAGCACTCGGAGGATATGATTTCAATGAATTAATGATGACTGGATGCTAAAAATGTCAAATGGACTACATCAAAGAAAACATGGGGATATCGATCTCACATCGAGATCTGTAAATGGTCACATAAGGCGATGACATTCAGATGACGTGCGTCAATTTTCTGCATCAGCATGAAAGGTGGAGGAGAAAACACAGTTTGCACACATCAAAGTCAAAAGACCTTTAAAGCTAATTAATTTGTCCTTTCAGAAAGGATTAATGCTTAGGTGGTTTCCTACTCAGATTATTTTTAACATCTGTTGTATGAAACTACATATTTGTGGCTTGGCCCCAGTAGCATGCCAGTCTAAATCCTATTGTGTCCCAAACACTGTAATGTGATATGTGTTTTATTGAAATAATAATTAATAGCTTGAGGTAAGTCATTATAGAGTGTATGCTTTGCAGTCCAAAATAACCACGAGTGTGAATATTTTTCATCAGAGACAAAAGGTAAGATATCACATACAATTATTGTTATTCTGTTGATCAGCACGACAAGGACATGCATGTTTTGCAGCAGAGCTTTGTTAAAACTCTCAGAAGTCTATTTTAAATTCTACTGATGATCATAGAAGTTTCTGTAGATTTGAAATATGTCAGGTTGAATCACAGGCAAATGGGAAAGACATAATGAATAAGACATCCAGATCTAGACATGTAGATCATCCCTCCTTTGATATTAATGGTGCAGCCGTAAATACAGTGCATAGGTTTTCCACATTTTGTTATGTTTCAGACTCATCTTAAAATAGATTCAATTCTTTTTTTTTCTCATCAATCACACAGTTTTCCACAATGAGAAAGCAAAACATGTTTTTGGACTGTTTTGTTAATTTATTAAAAATAAAAGAAAATATCCCATTTACATAAATATTTAGGCCCTATACTTAGTACTTGGTTAATGCACCTTTGGCAGCAATGACAGCCTCAAGTCTTCTTGGAAATGATCCTACAAGCTTGGCACACCTTTCTTTTGGAAATTTCTCCCATTTCCTCTTGGCAGAATCTTTCAAGCTCAACCAGGTTGGATGGGGACCATCAGTGCACAGCCATTTTCAGATCAGTGCATCACAGCTTGAGGAAAACAGGTACAGTAGCCATTTATTCACAATCTTCAAAAACAATGAGGAAAAATAAAATCATGGGAACAACACTGTAACATAAACACATTTAAAATGAATGAGTTATTCTAACATACAACAGTATATAAACTAACTTTTTTCATACAGCCATTACAACTCTAATCAGATCTGAAATCCCACCTAATCATACTCAACATAAAAGTGGCTCTGTTGAGACATGGTCCCTCTTTAAGCACCAGCACATGGTGGACTCCAACAACTGATTTTGCTTTTAATGACAGTATGCTTTTTTTTTTTTTTTTTTAACAGTCTACAGCCACACTGGCAACTCTGGCAACTCTGAATGTGTTTACAAAAGTTAACTGCAATCCATCCAACAGTTGTTGAGATGTCACTCAAAATCAAAAATGCAAGATAAATACAAATACAAATACTCCTAATTTCAGTCACTCTTAATTCTGTCGCTGTAACAATTCAAAACTTGCATCTAAACTAAATAATGCATGAGAGAAAGTTCACCTTCTGCTTGGCAGTTTCTTTCCAAACAAAAAAGCTTAGCATGTGGACAGCAATAGAACACAATGTATTGTTAGGCAGTTTGGGTTATCTAACATTCAAGCTAAACTTTCTCATTCATCTATTTTAACAGTTTAAGGAAATATCCACAAAAAGTTGTGATGAGCTGGGAATTTAAAGAATAATCTGCCTCCTTCAAGACAGTAAGTTATTAGCACATATTACTATATTCATATCCATTCATTAAAAAGGCCTTTAAAGAAGTAGTAAAGACTTAATCCTCTAATTCAGTTTGTGATTTTCTTTAATCTACCATCAGTTGTATCTCTGCACTACTTCCTCTAAGGATCAAGCGGTTTGGATCAACACATGCTCAAATCACTACCGTCCATCAGCTTCAAATATTGCGGAATACAAATTTGTGCACAGATGCAGTAGAATAATAATGAAATCCCACAGTTAATAACATACTATAATTCCTCAGACATGTCTTACTTTTAGTGGCGGCACATCAGGACTAAAGATGATGAATGGATTGAACAAAAACCTTATGGGACCCGGCTCATATCAGATCTTTGATTTGGCTTTCATAGCTTGTTTTGAACTGTGCAGAAAGAGGGCTGCACACTTTATAATCACATTTCTGATGTGATGTGAGACGAGCAGCCGAACCTTGCAGACGGCTCAGGTATACCACTGCAGGGAGGTTTACTCTGTCTACACTGCCAAAGAGGGCAAGAGATGGTGAAATTAGAAAAAAGGAACCCGGAGCAAAAGAATCTGGCAGATGATGTGATAGACGGAGGATCCTACGTTTGAGAGAAACGCTATGAAGGTGGAAGAAGGGAGAACACAGGAGGACTGAAGGCCTGGTCGCACCAAAACATGGCCCACGAAATTCATATTTGTCATCTTGAAATATGTGGTTCTATAAGCTCAGCGGCGTAGTGACTACTGGCAGGTCTAGTTGCCGAACAACTGTACCTGGTAAGTTAACTGTCAGAGGGAAACAGATAGCCTGGCTCTGTCCAAAAGTAACAAAATCTGCCTAATAGCACCATTAAAGCTCACTACTTGGTATTCTCAGAAAGACAGCAATTTTTTGCCTCACATAATCCGTGCGAATTTCACCACTGGAGCGTTTGTGTTTATTTATTCCAAACCACCAATGTACCAAATATACATTAGCTGCATTAGCAACCGATGATGTCTGTGCCTGTGTGTTTGTGTTCAGCTCAACCTCTGACTGAACTCAGCAGATTCTTTCTGTTATTTCCCTCCAGTCTCTCCTCTGTACTCTTGTCTACATTAATGAAGCAGATTCGTAAAGAATAGACTTCAATTTTTGGCTCAAGTTTAAATGTTTTCAACTCACATGGACGTCCTTTCTCTGCTGCCTCTAAAATTTGCTTTGTATTCTGTCTGAACAGACAAAAAACTACAAATTGTGGTTTTATGGGGTTGTGCACTGAAGTATCTCTTGGCCCGGAGCAGTGACTTTCTGTAGTCTTGTGACTGTGGAGACTCCTGAAAGTCACTGTGCCTGGCCAAAAGTTGGCTAGTTGTTTACCCCTGCTTCCAGTCTTTGTGCTAAGCTAAGCTAAATGCCTCTTGGCTGTTGCAATTTAATGAACAGATATCAGAGTGGTATCAATCTAATTCTTGATAAGAAAGGGAGTCAGAGTAGTTCCAAAATGTCTAACAGTTCCTTTAATTGTGAAGTTGCAGATAAGAGAATATTGAAAAAGTGATTTCAAACTGTAATGGCTTAGCGGACGACCTCTGCCAGTTTGCATTGGAATGCCCAACTCAAAAGGTGACACCCTGCTGCTGATTAATGACACTGTCTACAAAGACACAGTTTCCTGCCAGAGGAATGTCTTGGAGCTTCTAAAAATTACAATGTTTCTCAGTTGTGATTTCCCTTCAGCAGAGGAGAAGCAGGAGGTCAGTGCTGCTGAGAAGAGGGCTTGGCCAAACGATGAAGGTTATATGGGAGCCAACATAATAGCAAAGGACAGTCTATTTAGTTATGCTGGGGATTTTCAGTGTAAAGCACTCCTGGGAGAGATGACTTTCCGCTGTTTATGAAACACACTGCCAAGCCTGGCAACAGACAATGCACTGCAGAGATGTGATATGTATAATAATGGAAGCAAATAGAGCCTGGACTATTTTTTTCTCAGCTGTGAAAACAGTACAGGGGAGCTGTTAACCGGGATCCCTCTCTATTCCAAGGTCAACAGTTTTATTACAAAGTGACAATCGGGATGAAGACTAAAAAGCCCCCCGTTTTAACTCTGTTATATCATTTTGAGAAGCATATTTGGGTGTGAAAAAAGAATGAAAGGTATTTTTGTCAATTTTCAGCATCAATATCCATGATACAAGTGAGCTTATGTAACCCTGCATCTCTTTGAAGAACAAAGTTTCTTTTGTAGCCTGTGAGATGAAGGTCCCTTAGATCATTCGTTTGCTCTCACTGCCTCACTTCATTTAATGAAAATATCTCTATAGGTCTTCCTCTCCTTCCTTGAATGCCTCCCATATTCAGTTCACATATCTATTTGGGCATGTAATGAAATAAAGTCATTACTGCAATCAAATAAGTTCAGCAATGTAATGAGATGCGAAAATTATCTCAATTTGTGTTGTGATTCACCAAATTGAATTAATCATCATGACAAAAAAAATGGACAGGAGCCCTGCACTGTATTTACATACAGATGAGTCACATTGTAGCACTATCTTAGATAGGGGTGCACAGGTAAAATGTGTTTCATTGATGTGTCTGTAATCTGATCTTGTAGGGTCCTTAAGGTTGCCCACACATAATTTATATTATCTTCAGGATGAATGAAATGCCAGAAAGTAATTTTGAGCATAATAGGAAGCTGTGGCAGTGAAGGCGGTGTAATCTGCCTTGACACGAGGCAACAGATCCAGATATTCTAACTTATATAGAGAATTAGAATCTGGGGTCTGCCCTCGTGTCACATAAGGAAGTGAATCTGCCAGTTCATGTGGCTAAAAAAACGTAAAACTTGACCACAACACTTTTTCCATGATTTGTCTGTCCCAGACATTATTTTGAGATCTGAAACAAAAACCTTGTTCCGTGCTCGACTAGGGTTGTCAAATATGAGTTCCTCTGAGTTGTTCTGAGACAGGTGTTGAGCTGTCCAGAGTTTTTCAACATGTCAAAAACAAGTTGCATTGTGTAGTTGAAGCACCTGGGAGACGAGTCTGAGGCAGTCAGTCAGGAGATGATCAGTGTCCAGTGAGAGCGTAACCAGCGACTGGGGATGCATAAAATTAATTCTTGCATGTTTTTATGAAATACTGTGATGATTGTCACCAGTGTCTTCAACTCTCAATAATCTTGTGATCTGCACCACTCGTCTGAGATCAGTACTGTCATTTGTGCACCCCTGTGCCAACATGACAATCTGGTACAGTGTGAGCAGTACAGCAAATCATGATATTTTGAGAGTATTGCCGCAAGAAATTATTTTTATTAAGCTAAGAAAAAGTTAAGAAAAATAAAATAACAGTGATTTTTGGCGTTATTATGAATCAACCTCATCCTGATCTCTTCTTGAAAATGACTTTATTTGATTGTTTGAAATAATATGTTGATTTTATAATTGTGTGCATTCATAAAAAGGTAATACTTCATCAACACTTGTTCATAACATATTAATTTATTGGCTTGAGGAAAATGAGTCACACAGGTGAAGATAGTTTAACTGTATATGCAGCAAATACTGTATTCTGATATTTAAATGCTTTTATGAACCCATTTACTTTTGAAACAAGGCATCATTTATGAATGAAAGGCTGTGTCATAGTTAGGCTGTGTCATTAGTGAGTATCAGGTATCGATTTAATACACACATTTTCTAATTACCCCCTGGACTGATAGAGGCAAGAACTCAAAGTCAAGATTTGTGAACCAAAGTAAAGAGATGTAGTGATGAAAAAAAATTGCAGGTCTTTTGTGGCTCTGTGAACTGTGATCAGACAGGTAGTGTGTGCATTTGTACGTGTGTGATAAGAATATTGGCTGTGCAGTACTGTATGATTTTGTGTGTGTATGTATGTGTGTTCATGCATACCTTCAGACAGACAAATGTGATGCAACGTTTGCGAAACCTTTTTCCGACTTCTTCAAACAAGCCAGTGTAGCTTTGCTCACTCTAATGCACCATTCATGGGTATTTGATTTGATGATGATTTGCCCTCTCTGCTTGCTTTGACTGACTCCAGCTCTGATGACACTCAACGAAACGTCTGCACCGTTATTGTGTTTTCACTTCCTGACAATGCTGAAGGTCTCAGTGCAATGCCTTGTGAGTTCCTGTCTTTCCCTTAATTGCAGCCATTTAAAATATTAACCTTATATGATATGTTATCACTATTTTAAGTAGAAAAGCCTAATCAGGGACAGGGGTCGCAAATTAGCCTTGGCTAGAAATACTATATGCAATATATCTGTTTCATGTTATTTTAACCTGTTACAATGTTTTTTTGCATCGTCCCTGACAATAAACTAATAAATAAAAAATAAAAAAATAAATTTCCTCACAATGTTTCAAATGCTTTAATTTCATCTCAACATTTTTGCAAATATGCTTATTTTCTTTCTTTCCGAGAATGAGATGAGAACATCGATATCATGTCTGTGATTTAAGTATGGGCAGCTGGAGCTGGGACATGTTTAGCTTAGTTTAGCATAAAAGCTGGAAACAGGTGGAAACAGCTAGGCAACACCTCCGAAGCTCCCCAAAACACACTACATCTGGTTTGTTTAACTGGTGCACAAATGGAAGTGCAGATGGCAGTTTGTACTTTTTATTTCTTCTTTTTAAAACTTAATTTAGATTTTTTCATCCAGAGGAATAGGTACAAAGGTACAAGTGACATCTCCCATTCTAAGCCCCCGTCCCCATTCCCACCACCCACACCCTCCAAGTTCAGCATACATACATATGTATATACCTGTACATACAAATAAATTTAGCAAACCATAGACCAAAACAATATCTACTCTATCTATCTATCTACTCTACTACATGCTTAAAAAGATATATAGAAAGAAAAAAAAACTGTGCATAAGATGCATACATATAGACTGAGTCAGTCTATGAAAGTTGTCTTCTTTAGTGTTTTAGTGCTATAATTTTGGTAGAAAGAAAAAGGGGACACTGGGTTAGCTTGCTATTGCAAGAAAAGGCTTAATTCAACCATGTTGCATAAAGCTTTTTCCAAGACCCACATACTGAATACCTGAGTCTGTCTAATTTCAATGAAGTCATCATCTCTCTGACCCATTGTATAAAAGAAGGGGGCTTTGTTGATTTCCAGTTGAGAAGAATGAGACGGCAAGCCAAGAGAGATGCGAATGCAATAGTGTTTTCCTGATATACAGATAAATTCTCCTCTGACTTTGCCACACCAAAAATGGCAGTGATTGGCTTGGGGTCAAGCGTTCTACCACACACATGCAAGAGAGATTCAAAAATACAGTTTCAGAAATTGTTCAATGTCTGACATGCCCAAAACATGTGGCCCAAAGTGGCAAGGCTTTGGTGGCATCTGGGATGTTTGGGATTTACTGTAGGGTATATTTTAGCTATCTATCATTTGAAAAATGCAGTTGGTGAAGAGATTTTTAGCAAAACTCTGGAAAAGTGTGACTTGGGGATATTATTGTCGTTACATATGTAGTCAAATGTAGTAAAATTGTTATCAATAAACAAGTTGTAGAAAAATATAAGACCATTTCTTTGCCACAACTTGCTGAAACTATTTTTGATGGTAAGAAAGGGTGGTTAAGTGTTATTGGAGGAAAAGTGCTTGCTTGCTTAAGATTTAAGTGTCTTCTAAATTGATGCCAGATTCTAAGGAAATTGTATACATTGGGATTTTCAATGTGGGTACCCAGATTTATAGGTAATGGATTGGTCAGAAGCAATATAGGGGAAGTCAGGAGGCTGGCCTGCAGCTCCTTGAGCCAAGTTGGGCCATGGTAATTCAGTAAGGGAATTTAGGTATGTTTACTGCCCAGTAATAATGCATGACACTGGGTAAACCTAGTTCAACTTCTGGTTTGGACCTTTCCAGGTATACTTTTTGCATAGGTAGATTTATTCCAAATGAAAGTAGAGATACACTTGCTTAAACAATGACTTTGGTAGAAAAGTGAGGGTCTTTTGGAACAAGCATAAGAATCTTGGTAGGACAGTCATTTCAACAAAGTTAGTGTGCACTGTTAAAGAAATAGGGAGATTCGACCACGTCGCCAAGTCTATCTTGGTGTGGTCTAGTAATGGGGGTAAAGTTATGTTTAAGGAGTGCTGCGAATGTATGTATTACATGTATCCCAAGATATGTAAAGCACTTCAGCTCTACTTTGAATGGAAACTGGTCATATCTTGTTTTCTCTGCTAACTTGTGTATAGGGAAATGTAGGCTTTTTGTAAAATTTAATTTATAACTTAAGAATTTCCCAAACTCTTTGAATACTTCTAGTAAATCATATATGGAGTTTTCTGGATTCAAAGTATGAAGGAGCAAATCATCTGCATAGTGACATCTTGTGGATAATTTCTGTCCTTGTAACTTTAGGAATTCTTCCATCAGAATGCAGAGCTATTAAAAGAGGCTCAATGGCAAAATCCAATAAAAAGGGAGATAAACAGCAGCCTTGTCTTGTCCGTCTTTGGAGAGGGAAGTAGCTGGAAGTGACATTATTAGTGAGGACAGAGGCTGTAGGTGCCGAGTATAAGATTTTGATCCAAGTGCAGAAAGTTGGGCCAAACCCAAACACTGCGATTAGGTAGTCCCACTCAACCATGTCAAAAGCCTTTTCGGCATCTAGAGAAATAATAACTTCAAGTTATAGTGTTGAGTGGTATGTGTCTAGAATGTTAAATAAGCATCGCATATTAAAGTAAGACTGCCTCCCTGGTATAAAGCTTGTTTGATCTGGGTCAATAATAGTGGTAATGACAGTCTCCAGATGTCAAGAGAGGGCCTTGGTTAAAACCTTGTATGAACAGCACAGTAGGCTGATTGGACAGTAGGAGCCACAATCCAGAGAGTCTTTGTCCTTTTTTAACAGTACAGAAATTGTGGCCTGTGTGAGCATCTGGGGTAACTTATCATACATTACTTTAAGAATGGGGGTAAGTTTTGAGAAAAATGCTACATAAATTTCAATGGGGAACCCATCAGGCCCTGAGGCATTCCCTCTTTGCATTGATTTGATTGCTTTAGTGATCTTGTCAGCAGATATTGAGCTGTCAATAGAGATTTGCTCATCTGGAGTAAGGCATGGGATTTTTAGTTTATCTAAGAAAGATTGCATAAGCAAAGTATCAACTAGAGATTCAGAGGAGTACAGGGAAGAGTAATACTGCTCGAACTGGCTATTAGTGATTTTTGGATCAAATGTCATTGTACCTGGGCCTGTGCTAATCTCTGAAATTGCACTCCTGGCAGCTGACTGCCTTAGTTGGTGGGCCAACAACTCGTTAGGTTTTTCCCCATGTTCATGAAAAACCTGTCTCGACTTCAACAGCATCTTTTCTGTCTGTATAGTAGAAAGGTTGTCAAATTCAGACTGGGGAAGCAGTCTTTCCTTACACAGATCAGGATTTGGGGATGTAGCATATCTGTTATCTACACTCACCTGCCACTTCATTAGGTACACCTGTGCAATGTAATGCAATCCAATACAACAGCTCAGCCATTAATTCTACATTTACGAAGCTTATACACTTGTAGTTTGGCAGCACTTCACCAAAAAGCATGGCATAAGAGGCTTTTGCTCCAAAGGTGACAGCCACAATGAAGCCACTTTTCAGCAGAGGAGTGAGTAACAAGTGCACCAAACTCCAGTGAAAAAAATGACAATTTAAGATAATGATAATTGGTGATGGTTCGCTTGTTAACTAGTCATTTAAGTTACATTTTACTGACACAAGTCCACATTTATTTACAAAATATGTGCCAAATTAAATTGTGGCTCCCAGCGTTACTTTATTTTTAAAATGTCATCCATGTTGCTTGCCTTACACCCTACAAATAAGGCCTATTTTAAATTGTGTATTTTTATACAGGAGTTTGGTATGAGGCTTGTTAACTCAGAGGCTGTTAAATTGGGCCGTGCTTTCAGCACCTTCAGCGCACATGTCCCCAACATTTCAGAGCAAAGAATACTGTTTATTTTTCCACAATTTTGAAACCTAATTCCATATACTTGGTGACATTTTTAATCATTCAAATTTGGCTGGGTCATTTATTACACAATTTATTACACAACACATATTTATTATTGCTTTACATGGACTTTAATTCCTTTTATATTCCAGCTGATAAAGGTTGTGGAACCAGATGTCTTTGGGGTGGCCCTGGCTACTGATATAGATCATTACTGATGAAGATTGGGACACAGTCATATCAGAAAACTGAAAGAAAATAAAAAAGAAGCTTGCACACACCTAAAACATAGAAATAACCTTTGACCCCAGTGCCGGCCTACCCCGAATGAAAGGCTGCATCACTCCTCGTAGAACTCAAGCTTCATACAAACATGCTAAACCGGGCTCAGTCACAACTCCTTGTAGAGCCTATCCTAGGGCAAACAACATTCAAACTTTTACTCACAACTGCTGAGGGGTTTATAACTAACAATAGGACTGGAAGTAGTCCTTATACGTCCTACATGTTAGCCAGATGCTACATTCATGGTTGGGCTACACACGCATCTCTGTCACCATCCTGTGGCTGCAGGTGGCCCATTATGTAGTCTTTAGCTTTGTTTTGGTTCTTAAAAGTTTTCTGATCACCGGTGGGGATAGTAATCGTCAGTGTAGTTGGGTAGAGGATGCCAAACTTGACGTCCCACCGTCGGTGTAGTAGTCCTCTTTCCTCTTTGAAAGTAGTGTGTTGTTTTGTGATCCTCGCCATATAGTCTGGGTAAATGTGTATCCTCCGGCCATTGTGTAGGATGGGACTGGCGCAGGCGGTTTTATGAAAAACATCCACTTTTTCCTGGTGTAGGGAAACGAACACAGGAGCAAAAGAAAAGTTTAATTCTTTCAAAAACACTATGATTCCTTTTGGCCTAAGAGTCTGTCTGTGTAAGTGCAGGAGCACACGCACACAGACCCAGTGACCTCTGACGTTAAGGCATAAGGATGTCAAGGAGACATGAACGGGACTAAAAACCTGTGCCTTCTTCCAACAGCCAGGGGAGGAAAATGGACAGTTGGAATTAATGACTTTGTTTTTCTTTTTAGATTCAGACTACACCAACAGGAGCCTTCTCAGTCACCCCACAGACAACCTGGATGAACTATTCCCCACTCACTCACTCCCCTCTCTTAAGTCGTAAATTTGAGAGAAGCCACATTCCTTTGAGTCACTCCCTCTTCTCCTCTCCTTTTCTTTCATGCACAACAAGTGTCTGAATTGGTCAGAAATGCCACTAAAAATGTGTAAAAATATGCATCTGGACTTATTTAACCAATGTTATAATATGTAACTATTCCACATTAAAATGTCTAAAAACAACTAGACCTATGTTATATATTTTGTTGAGTTGAATACTTACATTATCCCAGATGTTTCCAACAATTTTCAAACCCAGAGAAATCTGTAATTTTATTCAAGGTAATGGTCTGTTTCACTTGGTCGTCTGTCAATGGCGTCATACCCCCTCTACCAAAGAGTATGCGCACACAAGATGCACGCGTTGGCATTGTGTGTGCACCACAATGGCGTCTACCAAGGAGTATACAGATACAAGATAATACGGCCACTTTTTTATGATAAACTTTTTAGATCTTGGTCGTTTTTAACTATATCTTTTAACCGGATGAAGGATTTTAGTCATGGGATGTCTGGATCTTAAGTTATCAGAGAAACAAGCTAAGCAAACGTTAGCAGCAGTGCGGCTAGCAGCCCCTCCTGTGTCCGCCGAACAGCATTGGAGAAACACTGATTTTTTACATGAAACTGCTTCATTCAGTATTTTTACCTATTTTAATCACCGGATCTGTTTTTTATGGAGAGGAGGAGACATCTGTGGATAATTTGGCTCCCAGTAAAAACATCCTGAACGATGACCACTTAAGGAATCCTAACCTGGAGAAGTTGGTTGCTTAACAATAAAGACAACTACTGCATGAGCCCACACTACTTCACAACGTCATCGAACTTTCATTGTGATTTGGCGCTATACGAAAAAAAATTGACTTGGCTTAAGCACTTAAAAGAAAATATTGCCACTTTTAAGTGGACGTCCACACAGTATTGGCAGTAAATGCAGTTAATTGAAGCAATAAATTCCTCAGTGCAAGCCATAGTGAGTGAGGAAGCTCAAGGTTTTGTTTTTTCCTTCTTCATTAAATATATTGACTGTATGCTTTTGAAACTGTGCCCAAGAGACACGGGGAACATTAAAAAACAACTGTTCTGTTTGCTTGTTTTGCGCTATAGCCAATTCAGATAGATAGATAGAAGGTTGAAAATAGCAGAGTGGTCCTTTAAGCACTTGCCTTAGATATGAATAAACCAGGATTTAGCCATGGGATAACCATCAGGCGTAAAAAGAAAAAAGATGGGTCAGAATCTTCTGAGCTTGAAAATGTTAACGTGGAAACATAATGTCAGAAAGAGGAGTCAGTGTGGGCAATAATAATTAAATGAGCACCTTTGTTGGGATGCCGAAGAAATAAACAGGAAAATCTGGGATGAAAGGTTAAGTCGGAAGTACATGTGGAGTTCAGCCTGGCCTTTAGCGGGGCTGAAGAAGTCTGGGTTCGGTTGTAGTAGGCGCCGTTGTGACGTCATCGGTGTGCGGCGGCCCGGTGGTGGACAATGAACCCGGAAGAGCGGGAGGATTTGAGCTGCCAGCGAGAGGACTGACAGAAGTAGAGTCTGCATAGTGTTGAAAAGTTTGTCTTTATCATCATTTCGTGGGGGTGGGACGACCGTCTCCATGAGAGCTCGCTGGAGGTGAGCAAACATCTGGTTGAAGATGTTAATCGCATGGAAAAGAGCCGCGTCCGAGTGGGCCATTGCATGGATGCGTATGGAGCGTCTGGATCCCAGCTGATCAGAATTGCAGCGTCTGGGGGAGAAGGGTTCTGTATGGAGGTGAAGGAGTATCTCGTTGGTACTGCTGGATGGAGTCGTGGATGGTATGTTGCTGAGAAACGTGGATCATGGAGCACAGGCGGGAGGTAAACGTTTGTGATGCAAGCCTGTTGTAGGTCACATGAGAGAAAAGGGTTAGACATGCCTATAAGGGTATGCAAAGGTGATTGAGTTAGTGAGGCGCACGTGATTGAATTTAGTGAGAGATCGGGCGTGGTCTTGTTCCTGAACCTTTGTTATAGTAATAACTCAATAATAAATGTATCTCTCTTTCATTTGAAGGTCAGTTTTTCCCTCCACACAAAGGAGTTAATTAGTAATCAATGCGTTCCCCTAAAAGAGCGCCAAGCAGGGTGCAAACTACAGGGGAGCTCTTAAGGGCTCCTCTTAATAAGAAATTTTGGGGGGTCTAATGTAAAATATTGATGCTATTATATATATATGCTATTTTTGCCATGCATTTCTATATTTCAGCATCTTCAACATCATGGATCATACGTAAAGTTAGGCTATTATTGATGTATGATTTATGATGATGTATGATTCATCTCTAATTCACTTTAAAGATACCGACATGCATACTATTCTTTCCATCACCATCGAAGTATGTTGGCGCAATATCATAAACTTCACTCACTTTAAGTCAAAGATCAGAAAAAAGAAACTTTCTCAGTGCCACCAAATCGCCATTATTCATATATATCAAATATATGATATTAAAAAGAAAACAAGGATGCTTAATTGCAAATTTTGGATTTACCAAAAAGTCTAAGCCAACGGACAGTGAAGGCAGGCCTCGCTTGTGTTAAGGTAAGGGCTGTTCCCAATTGACCTTATTGTTCACTGTCAGCACTGTATGTGATGAGGGGTTGATGAGGACTGGATACCTTGTAGGCAGCCTGGCCTGTTTTTGTTGGTATTTACAATGTTCATACATGTGTGTGTTGTTACAAGCTGGTTTGTTGATATGTGACCCATGCATTTGATGTCTTAAATGTACAGAGAGGATATTGTGGTCATCTGTATGTATGGGTAACTTTAACCGTTGTTGATGAGGACTCAATCCCTTGCAAGCAGCCGGGCATGCTCAGTTTTTGATTTAATGCTCATACATTTGTGTGTTTATAGGCTGTTTTGCTATTTGACCTATCCATGTCTTATTTGTGCCAATAAACTATACAATATAGTACAACGCTCTACAGTGTATACTGTGCCCTGCTTTAGTTGGCTGTATTGTATCATACTGTCATGTTTGGTTTTGATACCCATGTGGAGGTTTGATGTGGTCATTAACTGATTATTATATATTAGATGTGCTGACATAAAGCAAGTAGGCCTACATACTTGCAGCTATGAATGTTTCTCTGCAACAAGAGTCACAGTCAGTCCTTTTAAAGACTTTTCCAAGGACTCTTCTGATTAGTGTAGAGCTCCATGCATCCAACTCTGCAGCCTGCCACTGAATGCACCGAGACTGGGACACCTCCCTGCTGTGTGTCCACTACATTGCCTCAGCTAGTCTGAGACTGAAATTCACTCTCCTGAAGAAGTGCTGAGCCAGAGCGCTTCACTGAAACTGGAGCGCTTCTCATCTGGCTGTCACTCTGGCGACCGGAGGATTACTGAGTCTGCTTTGCCTTGCTCGGTGCTTTCTGGGAAGTTCGCCCATCATCAAGCCTTCATCACCACGGAAACAGTAGGAAAACCATCTACCATGCTTTTGTCTCCAAGTTGATGCAAGAACTATTCAGAGCTAAAATTCAATTTTTATTGGCTGTAGTTAGAGTCTTGGCCCTTGGTGCGTTTTTGACTCTTTTTTGACATTCATTCATTCATTCTGTTGGCAATAACTTTTTAATTTAATTGGCCCATGCATTCATGAATCCATTCATTCATTCATTTTAGTTGTATATATGTATATATGCTTAGTGTTTCCCATTCATTTCTATCCCTTGGTAGTTAAATGAATAGCTTGATTTATAGAAAGTCATATCTGTGTATTCCTTGATATCAGAAGATAGGGGTCCCTGTATTCAGAGTTCACTACTTTCAGGTATACGATTGATTGATATGATTTAATTATTTTTCCTCTTAATTAATCAATTAATTATTAATTAATTAATACCTCAATGGAGGTGGTGCCCCTATTAACTTTATGAGTACTTATAATTAATTTCCAAGTGTAGTAATACTCCCTAGTGAAATTTAACTACGACTGGCCGGGGTGGGTCTCCACTTTTCAGTTTCAGGCTCCTGTGTCCAGAGTGGAAATGTAGTCTAGTTTCAGAGAGTTTGGTTGTATAGTTTTGTAGTGTTCTGAGCGAGTGTTGCCAAAGCTCTCTTCAACACAGAAAATTCTGCAGTTCTCCCTGCGGTGTTTTGATTCCAAGTTATTTGCTTTGTCTTGGAGCTTATCCACTTCAGATATCAGAGCAACGACTTTCTCTTTGAGTTCCACCACTCAGTCCGAGTACGTGTTGGTTGCCTTGTCCAGGTCATTTAACGGGTGTTATGTGTTGTTGTCACGCTGATGCTATCAATGGAAGTGGTCAGGTTTGTGTGCACTGAGGAGATAATATCTCGTAATTCAGTGGAGAGACTGTCTATTTTCCCGTGTAGTTCACTGGATATGGACTCCTTTTGCTCAGATCCATCCATTAGTATGGTCATCATGTTAGAATCTGCGTTTGTCATATCGAGTGTGGGCTGTCCAGAAAAGTCTGAGGCTTCCTCACCTGAACTAGGCCGCAGATTTTTGGCATCATGCCGTGGCGAAAAGTTGATAAAACTTTACAGAAGGGGCGGAATATGCAACTAAACGTTTGCGGTTTGGCACCAATCTGTTAAAGCAGCAGTGGGAATCGGTTTTACTTAATACAGTTTTAACAGGTTGTTCACCCTAAGCAGGAGCTCGACAGGGCACATCTTCACATTGCGCTGCTCACTGGAAGTCCAGCAGTTTGTAGATTTAAGGGGAGTTAAATGCTCAAACTACTTCCTGGTGAAAAACAACTGAGTGCAGTGACTGAGGTCAGTTTACAAAGGTCTTGTTCTCACATTGCAGTTGCCAGATTGGGTACCATCATGCCAACACAAAGACTTGTACCACCTGTAACATAACTGTCCTGGTAGATCCTCTTTTTCTTTTTGACACTATTTGGTAGAAAGAGAGTGAAGGCTCTGTGAATACGACTTGTGCTCAAGTCACGTCCTTATCCTACTGAGAATTTTTAAAGTTTATATTTTATATAAAGATATAATCCTTAAATGTAGTTGTTTTCTTAACAGAAAGGAATGAAATGCTGAGTTTCATATATTAAAAAAAACACATTTAAACGTACACTCCTTAAAATCAAGAAGGCCCCTGTGAAGTTTTGATGACCCCTAGTGGGGGTCAGGACACACAGCTTTGGAACTAGTGTGTTAACCCATACTATAGAGACACTACACAGAAGTCCTGGGCAGATGTAGTTCCAACACACAACTCACAAACTGCAATGTTCACATTACTGCTTATGTATGAGATAAACAAATTAGATACATTGGGCCCCATTTTAATGATCTAAAGCACATGGTCTGAAGCGCATGACGCAAGTGCATTTAAGGTGTGTCCAAATCCACTTTTGCTATTTTAATGGCGGAAAAATGGTCGCAGCACCAGGCAATCATGGGTGTGTTTTCGGCGTAACATGCAATAAACCAATCAGAGTGTCATCTCCCATTCCCTTTAACAGTCAGGTGCGCTTGCACCTTGGCAGATTGCTATTATGATCGCGCATTTGCCAAGTAGTAAGAAAGAACACTTCTCCGGAGAGGAAACAGATCTGCTCGTGTGCAAAGTTAAAGCGCATGATCCATAACGAGCACACTGGCCCCTGCTGCTCCTGCGGCCCCAGACCACCAGTTTAAGATCCTGTTCATTAATTTGTTGCAAATGTATTTTCGTTTGATTTTTGAAAAGGTTTATTTTTT
The DNA here is from genome assembly GCF_963924715.1 of Thunnus thynnus. Taxonomy (NCBI): domain Eukaryota; kingdom Metazoa; phylum Chordata; class Actinopteri; order Scombriformes; family Scombridae; genus Thunnus; species Thunnus thynnus. The sequence continues at coordinate 25,020,550 of NC_089532.1, read as the reverse complement.
TAATTACAGCTTTGGTTTCTTTAAAATCATTTTGTTCAGTCATGGAGTAAGAGGTCAAATCAGCAGGGTTTTAATTGCTGAAAGTATGGAAACCTGATCACTTTACTCTCAAAAATGTTAAAGAATATTTATTAAATATTGTAAAAATTAAATCCTTAATTTTAATCATGTAAAGAATCATCAACACAGTTATCAGGACTTGATCAGCTCTCTAAGGTGCTGATCCTGCTGCTGGCAGCAGTTAGAAACTGTGCAGATTATTTCCTTTGTTAGTTGAATCATTGTTTTCACCTCATTTATTCCCTCATGTGTTCCTCATGTCATCATGTATTGATGCAGCAGGAAAGTTGATCTGTGTCTGATCAATTGTTGTTCGCCTGTTTAAATACCTACATGTTTTGCCATGATTTGGTCAAATAATTAAACAATTTAATCCATCATTACTGCGATTAGTTAATTCTAATAAATATTACGACATATTATTTTAAATATGTTGATGTACAAAATAATATTCTTTCACATTGTAATCCTTTTATTTGTCATCTTTGCATGTCTTTGTGCTGCTACTGCCTCAAGATAGCAATGCACCAACAATGCACCTGACCACACCTCATTTTAGACCAACACACCCATGGGCACTCTGATGGGTGCAAGTGCATTTGCTATTTAAACAATGTGGGCGCTGGATGGGAAAATAACAATTGTGTCAGTCTTAAAATAACAAAGACACTTGCGTTGCGCTTGGCGCTGCTTTATGCCGGACATAGGGTAGGGCCCATTATGTTAATAAGTCAGCTTTAACTTTAGAGGTCTTGTTAAGTGTGTTTTTGAACTTAAGACAGAACAAATCACACCCAGACTCCAGCTCCATCTGATATGCATCTTCTCATCTCAATCTCTGAAAAAAGGCAAGAAGAACTATTCCTTTAATTTCACCATGAATTGAATGTTTCCAAAAACAGCACAGTGGACCTTTGCAAGCATTTTACCACACTGCAGAAAGAAACCCATTTTAAAGAGTCAAGTTTGACTCAATTTTCCACAGCCATTAGGAAACCCAGGTTCAGCTTACCACCATAGCTATTAATTTACCAAGATGAAAATATCTGGAAGGAATATTTAATGAAGTTTGAGTGACTGAGGGAACATTACCTCTCTCATATTTGTGGATGCATATTACATTTATTGGCTAGGAAAGAACTGTGGCCATGTGACAGAAAAAAACAACATCTGATTATCTTCTCTTCATATCTTCGCAATTTAAATAGTTAAAATGAGATTTGGTGGGCATTACAAGCCGCTCATTAACTCACAAACTAGCATTTATTTCATTAATTGCAAGTCTAGGAGAATTCAACATTTAGTCCTGTCATGTAATAGAAAAATATTTATGATGAACATATTTTTACATTAATTAATTTACACTGAGTAGATTGCTTGATTAATAACTCCCTGAGTGGTACTGAGTTTTTTAAAAAAATGTGCAATTACTTTATTGTGCCACTGACATTAATCTACTACCAATTATAAGAGTGTTTCATTCAGCAATAGTGTGTTTGTGAATAAATATCAGGTTTATGAAATTACCTTTGCTCCCTGGTGTCAAACAACATATCTAAAGTCTGTGTTGCAAGTACTTTCTGTCGTCCCCCCCCCTTTCGGCTTCCTCACTCCCCTGTGAGACAGTGACCCAAGGCAACCTGACCCTGAGATTACCTTGTTCCAAATGTTTCCATGTGATTAGTCCCCTATAGACCTCATAAAACAGAATAAGAGCCTGTGAGAAAGACCACTAGCAGGGTGAAGCTTGTTATTTTCAACTCACACCGAGAGCCAGAAGAGCTTTGAGGACCTCAATCGACCCCAGGAATGGAGCTTTTAAAAATTTGAGAGACCCTTGTTGAGTGTGTTGAACTCTCTTTTGTCTAGAATGCTTTCAGTAGTCCCCCCTCAACCCCACACTCACACGAACGCACACACAGGAGCGGAAGTGAAATGTCATTGGTCACGTGAAGCATGTCTTGTATTTCTTTTGCTGTGCACACCATACTTTTGGTTTTTCTCATAGCCCAGACAATGACAAACAACCACCAACTGTTGCTGATTGAGGATAAGAAGCTTTCTGTGCAGGAATTAGTTCAGAGTGATCCTAAAAGCTGGAAAAGTCTGTGCAGGAATCCAGATATCTTCTTTACCACAATGAATGATTATGTTGTTTTTTAAACTGAGTAATCCTGAGTGCAAATTACCTTGAAGGCGAAGTGCTCAGCCATGGAAAAAGATTTCTGTCTGTCTTTAAAATGTTTCCTCCTCACCTTGATGCCACTGTGCCTGAAAATGCAGACACTGCGCCAGATATTCAGGACACTGTCCTTGCAATCAATATTTCTTATTCTGAGGATAAATGGGCTCAAGTGGCACAGAAGTATCTTGATATTGATTTTTTTTTTCCCCCTTTCAGCTCAAACTAAAGCAGTGAAATTGCAGTCTGGAAATATTTGGAATTGAGGAAGCATTGTCATGTGTGCATTTTTTATATTTTATATATTTTATATATTTTTATGCAACTCAGTGTCCACATGCTGCGTCATATTTTACTTTTTCTTGAGCTATAGTATGGACTATCTCCATATTACATATGATTGGCCAGCTGTCAGAAAGCTGATGCAATACTGGCATGTCTTAAAGCTCAGTCTAGTGAGTTTTGCTCACTCACTTGTCAAGAAAAACACTACTATTCTACAATGGCACTTTACACACTGCAGCTGCTGTAGACTCCTAATTTACTTCAGCCTGTGCTTCCTTCAGTCATGTTCTGTGTGCGGTGTCATCATCCTGCTGTATTAGTTTACATACCGTATGTGCTTTTTCCTCACAAATATTTGCCCTTTGGGATTATAATAAAGACGGAACTAAACTGAACAAGTCTCCTGTATGAATAAATTATGGCATTATCTCATATTACCCAACTGTCTGGTGTTTCCTGCTGATGATGAACGACGTTAATTAAGACAGAATGACAGAGAAATTGTGTGTAACATCATTTGCAATTTATGATGCCCTTTAGTGACTTGACAATGCAAAAGATGGGCCGAACCATTATTCTTGATCAAAGGCTGTATCCACAGCTTGCCCCTTGAAAATCTCTAAAGCTGCTTTAACATGTTTCTTGGGTTAGCCTGACAGAGTTCATCCCCAGAATTGACTTGATTTAAACTGACAACTCAGATGTGAATTGTTGGACATAAATTCAAATACAGATAATTTGGCTCAGAGCATTGCTGTACCTCAGCAGATAAAGCTGGTACTATTCTACATTTTTCTCAATGTCAACAAATTCTTAGAAGAAGGCTGATATTACTTTTTCCATTGTGCCATGCACCTCCATTGATGTCCAAAAACATTAAAAACATGTGAATGAGTCACAGTGTTGCCCTGGGTGACTGCTGTATTAATCTGTGGCTGAAAATAGTCCCAAATAAATGCATTATATCCTCCTGTTTGAGTAATGTTTGCTAAAAAGTGCAGTGGCCAGCTGTTTCAGCTTATTATTGAGCCTTAAAAAATGAAACTATATTTGTGACCTGTTTTTAAAGCTGCACCAGTCAATATTTTATATTAACAATTGGTCAAATGACTGTGTTTAACGTTAAAGGTCATACTGTAGTGACAAACCCAGAGAAATATCACACAACTTTACAGTTCCACTTCACTCAATGCAGGTTATAGTATTTGTTAGCTCTTTGTTTTCCTCTCATCAACCTCATTTCCAGCAGCAGGCAGATGTATTCAATAAAAAAAAGACAAACTCACTGTACACTATCTGACCAGCACTACAATAAAGGTTGACAAAGTTAGTGACCAACTGGTGAACATAGAGCATTAAACAGCCAAAGAGATAGATATTTCCCTCAGGAGTTGGTGGAGAGCAGAACTGAAAGGAGGGTGAAATTTGAACTTAAGTTTGTCAAACACAACTCCAACTCCAAATGAATGGTAATGTAATGTTCCCTATATGTCAGTGTTGTGTTACAAGTTGTTTGCACTGTTTGGTTTGCAAAACCAAAAACAACAAAAAAGTAAATTAATGCATATTTAAGTATTTCTATATAATATTAAATATTCATAACTAAATATGAAACAATAAATGGTTACGATTCAGAAAAAAAACATCATGAAGGTTTAACCCTTAAAAATGCAAGCTCATCTGCGTTAGCATTGGCAGTGGTCTGGTAACATAAAGAAACAATGCTACACCTGTCACATTTTGATTAAAGTATTGTTATATCCTGACTGGGGCACTGGTGCATTTTATTTGAGATCACCTTTTTCTAACCTAGTCCCGCCCACTTTAAACCAGAAAAAATAGAGATCTGTAATGTGAAATAAGAAACACGGTTCTAACTTTGGCAGAAATTTGTGTGTTCATACAACACCCCATCACTCATAATTTCCAGAAGAAGCTGATCGAGAAAAAATGGATTGCGAGGGCCTTTGAACATTTATGTCTTCAGTAGTTTTATATGAGCTTGAGGCTGAATGCCAGTGACAGGGTATAGAAATTGGAAAGTACTGAGAGACTTTTAGGACCCAGAGGTCGTCTGAGCATTTTTTTGATTTGTAGTAGTATTTGTATGTGTTTTAATTCTGTGCATGTATTGTGGATCTCTCTCTCTCCCTCTCTGGTGATCCTGCTGTGGTGCCTGTGTGTGATGGGCTGCAGGTGTGCTGGGCTAATTGAATGATTGTGACTGTGTGAGTGTGTAGGTTGTTCCAGGGACTTGATTGGTTCTAGCCTCCAAGCTTGCAGTTTTAAGGCCAGCTTGCTCCAGCTCCTGCGGGCTCTCCTCTCTCCACTTCCAACCAACCTGCCAGCCAACATGTTTCAGTGTGAAATGTTGTATCTAAATTTGCTAACGTGATATACCAGCCCAAGTCTGGTAGGGGTGGGTTGCGTTTTTGTTTAATTCTATTTTCTCCCATTTTTATTGGTTTAGGAGTTATGTTAGTGGTTTCTCTTTTTGTTCAAGTAGGTAAGCTTAGGTTGCTCAGCTCGAGTTCCCTTTTGTTTGTTATTTTCCTGTTAGCACACCCTGAAGCTTTAAAGATTTTAAATAAAACCTTTAAAGGGCTGCAAATCCCTTGTTGCTGATGGTTTTCGGGAGCTGGGAAGAGGGGAGTCTCATTCTCTTCATGTTGCGCCAGGGTTTCCCCTAGGCTGGGTCGTAACAGAGATGGACTAACACGTTGTTGTTTTTGTCTTTTCATGGGTGACAATAAGTAAAATATATAATAACAATGGCCTTATCTTCTAAATTGGCAATTTATATGTAAAATGTAGAATTTGGCTACACATTACATTGCTACACTTTATGCCTTGCAACTTATGAGCATTTAAAATAAAAGCAGATTCACATACAGTATATGTGACCAGCCTTACATACCTGGAGAATTTCTTGCACAGATTATGGAAATGGCGACAGACAGTAATACCCATCTGTCTCACGTCAGGGATCACCTTTTAGCTCAAGTGTCATCTGCAGTTTGCCAACCCAGTGCCGATACTTCCCACACACCTTTGAATGACACCTGCTAACAGATCCTGCTGTTATCTGCACAGAGATAACACAGTGAGAGAAGTGACAATGCCCCTGACTCGCCTGTCAACTTCAGAAACATCAAAGCTCCTGACACCCGTCTCTGGCTCTCTAGCCATGACAGAGCCCAATCCTGTGGGAAAGGAAGAGGCTGAGATTCAATGAGGACTGAAAAAAGATCACAGGTGCATTTTGATTAACATATAAAAAAGGTTCTGAAAACCAATTATCACCTCCAGGATTTCACTTCTGGGTGGATGTCACCTACTGTGTTACCTCTAAATCATCATGTTTAAGGAGTTAAAAATGTTAAGCTCTTACATTTTAGGATTTGTGATGTGATGGGAATATGATGTGATGTTTGGTGAGAGGGAGTGGATGTTTGTGCACTCCCAGTCTGCCAGATCTTTAAGGGAAACTCACCATGTGTCGTTTCTCTTATTTGGTGGACAAAAGGCCCTGAGGAACAAAAATACTTCAGTAGATTGTCAAGTTCACCTGTGTTGCACAAACCACCCCTGCTGTGGCAGGCAGAAAGCTATAAATTGAGGGCGATACTTTACTTTGCACAGCCCCAGGAAGCAGGAATGCCATCTTTTATTGTGGTCTGCAACATGTGGATGATTGGATGCCTGCATGCACACAGACATTATGAGTGTGAATTAGTTTGAATTATGACAAAGTGCCTGTTTTTATGTATTGTAATGTGAGACACACAGAGTCACACATTAACTTCCTTATCTGCTGGGCAAAATACAGCAATGTCAAACACAGCAGCAAGATTTCTGAGTGGCTGTTACCGGAAACAGGTGTCCAGTGGTATACAACCACCATAAAACAGACTCATCACCCTCAGTGATCAGTCCTACCACTGTTGCAGACGACACGACAGTGATGAGGCTGATCACTGAGGGTGATGAGTCTGCTTACAGGGAGGAGGCACAGAGGCTGACAGACTGGTGCGCAGAAACTGACTGGTGGTACTTAACACCAAAAATAACAAAAGAACTTATCATTGACTTCAGGAAGAAGCAGGATGACCACCTCCCACTGCACATAAACAGAGAGAGAGTGGAGAGAGTCTCCAGTTTCAGGTTCCTGGGCACCCACATTTCAGATGATCTCACATGGTCAACCAACGTAAACTCTCTGGTTAAGAAGGCACAACAGCGTCTCTACTTCCTGAGAACACTCAGAAAAGTCAACCTGTCACAACAGGTGCTAATGTCCTTCTACCACTGCTCCATTGAGAGTGTTCTGACACATGACACAACAATTCTGTTCTAAAGACTGTCAATCACCTGTGTATTCCTGCACTGACCATTTGCATTGTGCTGACCTTTGTATATAGAAATACTTACTGTACATACATACAGAACAAATATCTTTAAATACATTCATTTTTTAAAAAATGGTTGCAGTGTTTATATACTGTAATTCTCATTTGAAAAATGACTCCAAATTATTGCAAATGTTGCTGTTTGCTAGATGTGTTAATTTGAAACTGTTTGCTAACAGGTTCACCAAATCAACTATAAAAGGTGATAACTTGATATGTCAATTGTGTTTTACAGCTTGTTCTGCTCAGCAATTCTGCTTTAATAACTAATAACACAAACATAAGTTTTTTGAGATACCTTGTCAGATTCACTTGAAATCTACAATGGAGATTCATGCTCTGCAGGGGATGAATCGTGATGTCTGTGAGAACCCCTGACCTTTCCTCTAGTACCATTATCAAGCTAAAACATCCACTTGCTCACAAGAACACAGGAAATACCAAAACCTGATTGCCGTGGGACTTTTAAGCAAATTCATGCTTCCCAGAGGATGAACCCATATTAATTTGGACACCCTATGAGTTTTCCTCTATTGGTATTATGGGTATATAATGTCGACAATGTACTGTATTTTGTAATCTGATGGGCAGGTTGCCATGAAATTTACTGACCACATTTATGCTCCCGAGGGGATAGACCCTATTTCTTTTAATGTCTGCATGGCCTTTCTTCTTGCACCACCCTCAAGGCAAACCTTTTTTCTTTTTTTTTGTATTCAGGACTGATTTTGTTTTTCTTCCTTGTGTTTCTCTTTGTTTTTTTGCTGAGATTAAGACTTGTTGTCATGTTTGTTGGCACATTGTTTTTCACTAACTTTCACTAATTAATTCTTTGAAATTTTTCGATTCACTCATCCCAATCACTTTTGTATTTATTTAATGACTTTCTCTTCTCAAAAAATATAAAATAAGTTCTGAAGAGTTGGACAACTTTCACTACTGCTACTATTCATAGTGGTGAAACAGAAATGCAGGGTGAGGAGTTTATTTAGTCAAAAGTATTATTTCCACATTTATGTCAGATGCATTTATTTAGAAGCCAGTTTTGACAGTTGATTGTCATGCCCATCATGATAAGCAGGAGCTATCTAGTCTGCTTTCATAACTGTCTTTTGGTTTTTACATCACATCTTAAACATGTAATATCAACAGCTCCTGCTAAAATTAAGAAGAATTAATAAGGCAGTGTAAGTAATTACCCATGCATGCCCACATTGTCTTTAATTACTTCATGGGATGTAAATGACTGGATATGAAATTACATGAGGTGGAAATGTTTAGCTTTAAATATCCTGAATCCACCAGCAGCCCTGTTAACTGTAATATATACAAGGTTTTTTTTATAGTTCCTGGAATGTTTGGAGGAAATGTTTATACTAATGTATTTTCTGGCATTGATTTCCATCCTTAAAAACATGCCAGTAATGGTACTATGGCTAAATTAGATTTTTTTGGCTTTAAGGTATGATTATTGTATGAACACAGACACTGGACACCTGACTTAAAAGGTAATGTCCAACATGACTGCTGTATACAAAATGATCAAGTTTCAACAAGCTTCGGGGGAAAGTAGAGGAGAAGTGCAATCATTCAGTGATCATTTGATAATCATTTCAGACTAAAAATAATTCTGTGGACTTTCAGCAGTTATAAATATAAATGTGGAATCCAAAAAAGAATATCACTCCAGATCTTGTTTTTCAGATTCTACTTGACCACAGATTTTGGTTCAACATTATCATGCCACCGTCATAGTTTCAGTACAGCAAGTTGAGGATTTGTATCAACAGAGGGTAGGTGAAGTATCAAATATCATATTAATTATATTATTACAATTACATAACATTATATTACATTGGCATATTAAGAATGATGAAATCCTCGTAATTACCTGTTACTAAGTGACAGACATCAAATAAAATTGGATATATTAAACACAGGAAACAAAATTTGATTAGTATGTTACATTAACACCAAAATAAAACTCTTATGCAATGAATCCCACTGTGAGGACAAAAAGCAATAAAAATATAAGACAAGACTGGCAGATAATAAAAGTTAACAAGTTAAACAAAGAATACTCCTCATATATATGGGCTGAAACAAACAAAATGATTTTCAAGAGTGAATGGTCAGTAAAAGAATACAGCATTTATTTATTTTACAAAATAAGAGCACAGAGAACAGAATTCAAGGGAATAATGATATTGATTATTGAGGTGTTAGTCATTACAATTTTGATTCAGAAGAAGGAAATATTTGTGTAAATGTTTAAATTGTAAGAAGGAGGGAGAATTTCTAATGTAATGTGGGATTTTGTTCCAAATTTAAGTGTATGTACAGAAAAACTATCTTAAATCATAGTTATTATTAAAAGTGGGTATGGGGTTCAGTTAATTTGGACTGGCTCTGGTTATGTCTTGGCAAAATCAAGCGGCTCCAAATCGCTAGTAGTTTCAAATCTTCTTCAATACAGCATGATGTTAATTTTGTTAATTATGGTCCCATTTAATTTAAATTTGATGATAAAACAGGGAATGTTCAGTGTTTGGTTGTACTAAAATAACTTCTAAGGCGTCGGATATTCAGTTTTTCTGGTAGGTACATTTTGTTTAAATGGTTTTAAACCTGTTTTTACGCTAGCGAAAATTAGCATTAGCATTATGACAGTTAACCATAAAAATCCAAGATGGCAACGGTCAAAATGGCAAACAGGAGTCCACAAACCAATGGGTGACGTCACGTTGGCTAGATCCATTATTTTTATATGGTCTATTGGCAAAATAGAACAAAATGAAGAAGGAGAAGGTGATAATATAGTTGATGAAACATATTATTACAGCTAAGTACTGTATAATTAAGGAAATTTAATGATTAAGAGTTTGAAAGTACTACACATTGATGTGTCTACGGTGACAGTTTAAGATGAAATTTATAAGCTCTCTTGTAGAGTCTTACTATTGGTTCAATAAGTTATGAGGTAGTAAGAGACCAAATTGGGAGACACTAGGACATTTTTCAAAGTATAATGGCATGAAGATATGTATTAGAGACAGAAAGTGTAAGATATGGCCTGAACATTTTTCATTTTACTTACCTAGTAAAGAGCTGAGTTCTGCAGCAACATTGCATCAAAGTAAGGAACATAAATGGTCAAATTGTACAACGACCTGTGACTTTGTTATAGACAAATCCAGAGTATCATTTGGACCAAGTCCTTCTGCTCTTTTGCCTTCACTTTTTGAGACGGACTGCATGACATAGCGTTGCGTCATTTGATCAGTATCAACTGACACCCGTAGTACACAGCATGTGTGCCATACAGAAAGGAGATGTTCTTAAGGCACAGGCTTACATAGAGAATGAGTTCTGGTGTTGTCATGCAGCATACATTATATGATGTATGTTGCCCTTAATACTCCAATTTAAGCGCATAATGTTGACAGTAATGAAATACAAAGAAAATAATGGAGAGTATAATGTGGTGTCACTTATTTTGCTAGATTAATGTGACTGTCCAACAACTTGTACACTAATAATTTCATTTTATACCCGTAGATTATTTTTAACCTTTACATCTCTGTGTTGAAGAGTTAAAGCCATATGATGACCATTTCCAGGTTTATATTTATATTCTGGGGCTCTACTGGAATATCTTTCAAAAAATATGCATCATAACAGGGATTTGACTATGTGGCTGTACTTACTTGGTACATAAATTGGAATGAACCAAAACAGATCAGTTGTTAGCAGGGATGTAAAGTATAACTACCACTACCACTTACAAAGATTCATCACCACCTCATGACACACAAATTGGAGAACAAATGGTTTAGTATGAACACCTGTGGGCAGGAATGTTTTGCTATATTAGTTTGTCACAGTGGCAAATGGCTCACACAGTACACTGGTCTCTCTCACAAACTGCATTTTCCTTTTTGTTTTGGCTTTCGAAATGTCATGAACAAAAGCCACACTGGTTTGTGTTGATGCTCCTGAAATAGAACCAAGCTCATAGAGACACAATGAAGCAGTATGGAGCTCTCAGGAGTGAACCACTGAAAAAAATTCCAGCATTTGAAAACAAACATGAATGTCTCCCACTTGTTCCTTAATTGCTTAGATATATGCTTTTCTATAATATGCTATTTAACTAATTACTGAACCTTTTCACTTAAATATTTTATTTACTCATATGCTCAAAAGTGTTAAGTGCTACTCAATTCAGCACTGATTCTGATGATTGTTGTGAGTATATAAAGTTTGGACAACAGCCACTTGCTTGTTGTATGAGTGTAATTAATCCTGACACTGCCCTCCTCTTGAACTTAGCAAGAAGAGCAGTCACAGGATTTGAGTGGCACCTGGGACACCAAATGTTCCCAACACTCCAACTGTTGCTGCAGGTTTTTCAAAACCTGTTCAGAATATCCTCATATTCCTTCAGATCAGCATGTTTCTCCCTGTCTAACACCTATATGCATTTCCCAAAGGGCACTTTGGGAGTTTATGCTAAAGAATGAAAGCATGCAGTATTTTAAAGGTTTAGGGTGTCAGTCTCCAGTCTCTCAGTGGCTTGGAATCTTTTCATTCAGTACAGGCTTCAGAAAGAAAGCCAAGGCATTTTTTCTGCAACAGTTCAAAGTGAGTGCCAAACAAAGTCCCCAAAAAAGTAAGTTTTCTTCTTTGTGGAATTTTGTAGCTGCAAATAATGTTGTCTTCAGAAGCGATAGTACAATGTCTGCCAAGGTCAAGCAACTGTGTGTTTCTCATATTTTGTAATCTTTATGCCTCTATATCTACTCAAAATTAAATCTATTTAGGCTAAAGGGCAGTAACTCTCGATATAACCACATCATTCTCTCATCCTCGTTCTGCCCAAACTCTGGACATTTTGTTAACACAAGAAAAATAGACTCCTATTTGTTGGCTAAAAGTCATGCAATTTCTCAACTGTGATAACAAGTGACGGAGCTTTGTAATGTAAATGAGGGAAAAAAAACCCAGCAAGGCTGTTTTGTTCACAAGTCAGTGTCCTTGTCCTTTTCTGGAAATAGAGAATTTAAATGCATGGAAAGCTTAGATCTGCAATTACTTTTTGTGTTCTCTTGCCATACCTTAAGGGGCATGAGAGGCTTCACAGTGGTGGGAGACAGAGTGAACACTGCAATATTAAGAAAACCCTTGTCAACGATTGCCTTGCTTTTTCTTCAGATTCCAATTCCTGGTTTTCCCATGTGGATTTGAAAACAGCATGATGAACCATAAAAAAATTGATACTATGTGGATACTAAGTTCTAAGAACCACAGTCAACTGTAAGATTCAGTCAAGATCACATAAATGAATGAAGTTAAGATACAGGAAATGCAGGGAGATTGAGAGGGAGATCACATATATCTAAGGTCTTAGGTGACAAGGACATTGCAGTTACGCAGTAGGCATCTTAACCACCTGTCTATAGGATGCCCACCCATTGGTTCTATCACTTATGATAACATCGCAGTCACCAAATTAATAACTGAGATCTCACAATGTGCCGACATTGCTAAACATAGGGCTAGTGAGGCAACAAACATTAGTGGTCAGATGATCATACAGGTGGTAACCAAGAAGTCAAATTACTCAGCACTTTAAGGAGGTTAAACTGAAAGTGAGCTCACTGATAATTTTACTAAAAATTGCGTTGTTTCACAAGAAAACTGTGAGTGCACACAACTACCTACGTACAATAGGTCAAAGTTGAACTAGGAAGCAGGCTGCAATTTTGGTTGTAATTTTACAGCTTGCCTTTATTTTCACTTCCAATTCAGTTTGACTAACTTGGGGGTTTGTCTCATTGTCTGACTGTTTGTGCTTCTTTCCTCACTGGCCCTATTTGTACTGTAACAATTTTGCCATGTTCCGAGATCTCAGCAATTACTTTGATGAGTACAATTCTATCATAACCGATAACAAAAGTTATAACGAACCATAGTTTTCCATTTTATCCTCCATTGCAGAAGGATTTAATGCATTGTCCATGGTCAGATACTATAGTTGTAGTAGAGTAGTTTGGCTTTGAGAGCCCTAAAAGACTACAATGTTCCTCCAGTATGTCCGCAGTAACAGTATCTGTTGGTTTGGTTTAGTCACAAAAACTACTTGGTAAGCTTAAGGGATAATAGTTTAGCTTAAAATAAGTTCTTTGTTAAGGTTAGGGAAACACAGTGTATTAGGTTAAAATCAGTACTTTGTTAACAATGTTGTCTCACAGTCAGATAAGAGCAATGAACAGCAATCTCCTGTGTTAAAGTCACTGTTTGTTGCCCCAGCCATCCACCCTGACCTCCTTCCCATGCAAATTTTGTTGATAATGCTCCTGATGGACAAAAGTCAAAACTACTCCAGCCGCTAGAGGACACTGTCACTTGAATGTTAAGATGTGTTGCTTTGGGACACTTGCTGAAACAACTGATTCACCCAGACATGAAACCTAACAGATCTTCCTGCTCATAACCAAGTAATCTCAAAAGTCTTCTTACGAGCTCTGAGAGCTTTCAAACACATCTCACAGACTCTGTTCAGCAAATTAAGCCACTTCGGCTGCCATCACATAACCTGAGTGAGGTACTTGTCATGATAAGTGGTTGTACTGTATATATGGGAGAGATTAAAACCCCTGTCTTATTTCAACAATGGTAAGCAATTTGAAATCAGTAAAGTTAGTGGATGTCCAAGGAAAGATCAAGGAGGACATCCACATCAGAGACCATCTCTACATCTAAAACAAATAGAAAGCTTGTTTGTTCTAATGTTGATAGAGTATCAATACACCTGAGGAAGGAGAACAGTTCATGCCTCTAATGCACCAAATCATTCAACACAACAACCCTATAGAAAAAATGAGGTCTGTAATTCACTGGGTGTGTGTGTCTAGAGAGAGGGAGAGGGATGTGTTAATTTAATGATGCCTTCAAGCTGTATAATGTTGCACATCTGCCCAAAGTCTCAGCTATAACAGTAAAACATGTGTAGGCAACCAACATTGTATCACTGCCAATTCATAATTAAATTGGACATACTCACCTGTTACAGAGCGCCATAAAACACCAATAATGGTGCTGCTGTGCCCTGAACTAAATCATGTTTACCAAGGTGAAATTGTTTATATTCCTGGCTGAAATGCCTGCCGAATATAAATATCCTATTTCTTCCTCACTGGATTTTTTTGTGAAAAATCTTACCTACGGGTTTTCCATGTAAAACTCTTTCCTTCACATATTTTCTGTGTTGGTATGATCTCAGTGTGGACAGAGGTGGGAAACATTTGAAAATACCCTTTAGGATCATATCATGCAGCTCTCTAATGACCACTCATGGGAGAGTTTATGATGCATGAACATTCAGGGAGGTATTAGAATTTACTAGCGCCACATGGAATCAAAACATCTATGATCCACAGAAAACTTCAGAAAGTTTTAAGGTAACAAGTCAGCAAGGGTTTGATAGGAGTTGCTCATTGTTTCTGTCACTATTCAACTGTACAACAACTGTAAAACTTGAGCTTGAGCTGTGTGGTTCTTTTCACTCCGCATGGTGGTTCTCATGAACAGGAGTTGTCCATCAGGCAATATGAACAACCAACGGAACCAATTTTGATCTAATTTGTTCATCAGTGGGATGTTTCAAAAAAGTTACAAATGAATTTGCATTAAATTTAGTAGATGTTGCCTCTAGCACTGGACTAAGACCCCTAGATCCCTGTACACCTTATCAGGGTTTCATTTCTACTAGAAAAAGAATGAGAGGCAGCATCTCCACTTAACTTGCCACATTCAGTCTGGCCACAGAGTTCCCTTAGTCCAGGGCTAACAAATGCTTTATACTAGCAATGGGCTAAGACTGTTAGATTATTGTACTCCTTATATACAGTAGGGTTTTACCACTTCTCATAGAAAATGAATGAGAGGCAGTGTCTCTGCTTCACTTGGTTTAGTCTAGCCATACCCCTGGAGTTCCCTTAGACCTGGGCAAACAGTTGTTTTACATTTTCAACCAGGATTGTGGGATATCCCCAGCTGAAACCTCGGGCTGCCTAATCCCCAAGCCAGAGCAGGGTTGTCCAATGACATACCAATTAGTCATGTGTGGCTTGCGATCAATAAATACAGCAAACAAGATAAAGCTAGTGTTATAGGCTTTCTGTAGTCCTGGGTCAAAGTTAGCCAGGGCTAAGACATGTGAAAAGCCCCATAGACACTGTAACTTTTGCCATTCTCTCTTTGTACAGTGTGCTCTGACCAGTTGAGCTCCAGAATTAGTAAGAATAATTTTACCCTGTTAAATATGCAACATATGCTGATTTAGCATCTTTAAGTGTTATCATTTAGTTCATGTTAAGAGCACAGAGTTTATTAAAACTGACAGGGCACAGCAATTCAACTGACATACAGTGTGGTATTAAAAGATAATGACCATTGGGTTAGCATTAGCAACAGAAGAAATAGGATTGTAAAGAAGGCATTAGAAGACACTGCTAACCACTTAAATTAATTTAGCCAGATAAGACAAATTTACACCTCAGTATTATTTTATAATCCCCAGAGAATTAATTGTTAAGCTCTCTGTTGTGCAAAACTGGATTAAATAAAATTGCCCATTATTCTTTAGCATATAGATGCTACGCATTAATTTACAATGCAAGAAAATCCACATTGTTGAAAAAATGAAAGAATCATGGCAATGTTTAACAGTTTGGTTACATCTGCCATATATTTTCCTATGTGAATGTATATTTAACAATGCAGTTTTTTATAGAGGGATTTGCTGGAGAGACATGTTTTGCAGAAAAAATAAAATAGCAAATAAACCAGTAAGTAAAATTAACTTAACAGCTCACATGACATACGTATGTAGTGTTACACATACAGTATACACATAGACTGGCAAGCAGTGTTAACATGCCTTTTACCCAGAGTGTGCTGGCACAGTCTCCCATGAGCTTGAATAACAATTAGCAGGCATCAAAAATAAATGAATGACTGACTGTTATGAATAAAAAACGTGAGTGAGTGAATGAAAAACGCATGCTGTTTGCATGTACCTCATACCAATGAGCACAGGCGTTTACATGCTCACACACACACACACACACACACTTAATGAACACCATGAACCTCCGCCTGCTGAGAAGACTTCCACATACAGTCATTCTATAGCTGGGCTTTGGAGACAGAACTTTGTTATTACACTGTGTTGGATGAAATTAGAGAGCTGAAACTGAAGTTCATATTCAAGCAAATAAGACTTTGACAGACCTAATTTTACAGTTAGATCACTGACTTAAAAGCTCCCTGATTCAAGATATATCAAAAAGAGTATAATTCAAGTCTAGATAGAATCTATGTACTCTCCATCTTATCTTAAAAAACACATTTTTCTCTTAAGATGATTATGAGTCATGTCTACAGTAGTCTAATGAATGTAAAGGGGTGATAATGCAGCAGTGTTTGATATTGTTATATCCAAATCTTTCTTTAGTAGCATGCTGTGTGCTTCATAAAGATCAGTCTTCATTGACAGAAAAAAATAATTTTGAAGGTAAGACAGTGACGAGAGGTACAATTTGTTATGATCAAAAGAGCAAAAACCTGGACAATCCTCAATCACAGACATTGAATGGCACATCTTCTTTTCTTTCTTTTGCCAGTTTTTTTGTTGTGATGATTTGATGTGTCTGTATACAAGTGTGTGTGCACGTGCGTGTGCATGCATTCTTGGCATGTGATGCCAGCCCAGAAGCTCTATTTTCTGCTAGTGTAAATGGATGTCAGTTTTTTTCTTTGCTTTAAATGTATTTGTTCTATTTTTGAGATGAGGGTGATAAATTATGGTGGGCCATAAAGGTGATACTTTCTGTAAAAATTAGTTTAAAAAATGATGTTTACATCTGCGTTGTGTCACATGGACCTCTAACAAAGATTTATTTAGAAATAAAACATACTTATAATGAATTAGATATAAGGAACTACATCCTAACAGAGAGGAAAGAATTGTGTCTCTTGACACTTGCTTGAATATGACATGCATGTGAACAATACTATACAGGCACATCAAGAGCCTTCCTAGCAGCATTGTGGAGGATGGAGGCTGCTAATGTTTTTTCCTTGTGTGGTCTCTCACCATGAATCTCTTGTCACCTCCCATGTGTGTAACACGATTTAGACTGTCTGGAGAAAGCCAGCCACCACAATCTGTATGCAGTTTTGTTAAGATCAAGAGCATGCATACACCCACAGGCTGTGTCTTCAGCCCTGCTGATTTTGCCTGAGGTTCATCAACAGGAAGTGCAAGGCATCTGTCATTTGAGTTCTACGATTCAAATTCCTCTAATATTACCAGCATTTTCTCCCATGCTCTTCTCAGTTCAGTCTCACAGGAGTCATCATTGCTCAGAGGCTGTATTGATTTCTGAGCATGGCTTAGGAATAGATTACCAGTCTGCTGTTGATCATAATTTAAACACGAGGTCATTGATTTTAGGTCGTCTGCTCCCCGCAGTGCTTGGTCAGTGTCATGGACAATGTACAGTGTGTGACAGGTCACCAGCTTCTCGGCCTGGCAGGGGAAAGAGCGTGGGATAGATATGCTGGCCTCTCCCCAAGTCTCTCACAGGGAGATATGCTCCATCATACTGCAAGAATGGAATAAATGGACTTCACCAGCTATGGGGGAGGATTTATTATGACAATTTGGGTCAGAGTTGGACAATTTAAAAAAAAATGATGGTGAAAGTAGCGATGTGAGCTGAATGTGGGTGTTTGCCAACTTCTAACAGAAACTGCTGACAAAAAAGGTGGAAGTAAATGGAACAAAGCCTGATAATGTTACCATATTAAACAAATATTAAGCGATTCTGAATCATAATCCTGTGTAATGCATATGATATTTTAGTACAGACAGAAAGTGAGGCATGCATTTAAATGTTCTTAACAGCTTACTCATGTTCTCATGTTCTTACACTGCTGCTTTGGCTAATATTTCATCTTCCTTTCACTGAGGGGATTACACTACAAAAGCAGGAAAAGGCCCAGAAAGGTAAAAGTCTTTCATCTGTTGCTTGGACAAAACCTTCAGCCAGTCAAGTGACAGCACAAAGGAGTAAATCTGAACCACTTAGATTTACAAATCTGTTGGAGTATAATAGTAAGGTTATATTTGCATGAAGTTAAAGATTGTGCCCTAAGTGAATGCACTATATTTGACCTATGAGTTCATCTTGGTTTTTAAATTCCACATGCCAACAAAAGAATGCAAATAAATAGTTTGAAAGTGAATCAACAGAAGAAGCTTTTCAGTGGCCTCTTTTGCATGATTTTGTTTAGAAAATGTCCAACATTTAGGTCAAAATGAACAAAAATCAGCTGTACACAGCACAGGTAAACACATCTGTCACAACTCTATGCAGGAATGTTTTTAATGAGGGAAAAAAGGAACAGTAAGCAAGCATGTTGTCACATAGTAGCCCAGGGCTATGTATTTTAATATGCATTGATAAATAAAATATATAGAATAAATGTTTAATACGGCAGATCAGAATATCAGTCCCGTAAGAACACACACCAAATTTATATATATATTTTTAAAGAAAATGGTTCATATCAAAGGAGTAGTCTCAAAGTTTTACAAAATTAAAAAACAATCCCTTTGAAATAGATATCAACCGCAGTTAGCATGGTCAAATTGCATACTTTCATCTCGGAATCTGGATCATCAAATAATCCATTCTAAATTAATTCATACATTTTACCTTTCAGTTATTTGAAATGAAAATACAGTACCAGTCAAAAGGTTGAACAGACCTTCCCATTCACTTGAACAAGAAAGTGTGTCCAAACTTGTGACTGGTTTTGTACTTCAGTCATCTAATTGCTCATTTTGTCCTTATTGTATGCTAGTGACATACATATGGTATGGGAATGCCCACAGGTAATGGACTTATGGACTAATCAAATCATTTGTGAGACTCTTTGTACCATAATTTGTAAATTCATTCCCTCGCTGCCTCAAGTGCTGTTACTAAATGAGAGCACCAGTTTGAAACTCTCCACATAACAGAAAAG
Organism: Thunnus thynnus; assembly: GCF_963924715.1. Lineage (NCBI taxonomy): Eukaryota > Metazoa > Chordata > Actinopteri > Scombriformes > Scombridae > Thunnus > Thunnus thynnus. Next base: position 25,001,512 of record NC_089532.1, on the reverse strand, counting down.
ATTGTGGCTTGCCAGTCTTATGGCAGCTGAAAAAAATTATAGCATGTATGGTTTCATTTTTGGATATAATGTTTCATGAAGGCTCTGCAGCAATAATTCATAATGCTAAAATCTCCAACACAGAATTCTGGGAGACTGATGAAGTTCAGATCATATGTGTAATCACATACTTGAGGCCCTTCTGAGGGGACAGGGTCAAATAGAAGTATTTACTTTTTTATTATACGTGGACCTGAAAAAGATTTCAGTTTTTGTGGTCATTTTTCACTTTGATTGAAGAAATAAGCCAATTTAAGAATTGTTCTTTCTCTAAGTTGATTTCAACAACATGATTAGCTGCTTCTATCTCATACATGTATTTTTCTGACGTAGTGTTTTCTCTCTCTGGCACAACAAGACAACGTTCCCAGTTTGCCTTCAAAATTCTGATTGGCTTTCTTGGTTTTCCTACTAGTGCAACAGCCGTCCATGAACACCACCAAATCTATTAGAATCAGTGAAATATGTAGACCTGTAGGCCTGGTCTGTATTTATGACTTTACTTGATAATTTTACTGTATATACTATTTTTTACAAATAAACGTTAAGCCACAATACCTCATCAATTTATGTCATAATAATAATCTTACAAAGTGCCTCACAACTCCGCAATTGAATTGGGATCCTGGCCCTGGTGCTTCCACTTACTTTAGTAGAACTGGTGAGAAGTTTGACTGCAGCAGCAGCTGATGAATGGTTCAAATTATCCCACACATCAGAATATGTTCTCCTCTGTTTTTTTAGACACAGTAATTATAACAAATGAAGTCCGGGCAGAGTCCGATTCTATGCTATTCTTCCGCATATGGAGAACAGTTAATTCCTAGTGAAGGGCCCAATTCGAAGACAAATGACTCGACTTTACTTTCCTGTACACATAACGCAAATCTTTGCCAAAGAATTAATGTGATGCAAAGAGCTGCTGACTGCAGGATATTTATCTCTGCAGCACAACACTGAACACAATTTGATTTTGTTCTGTACTTCATGCTATTGTTTCTAATAAAATGTGATCTTATCTGACAATAAACAAACAGGGCTATGCCTGCAAAATATCCATATCACAGTGATCTAAGTAATTTACTCTTTGTCAATGAAGATCATGAAAATCTGGTTATGTGCAAATAATATCAGTTATCTGTCAGGTTATTGGGCAAGAAAACTCCACTGTAATTAATATTGATCTAAAAATCTACACATTTTATAGGATTTTAACACTCAATTTTGTGAGATGAAAGCAGAGTTGATTAACAACTCAACATCAATAGAAATCAAAGTCTACTATATGTACCTGTGTTATACATGAATAAGCCAGCCTTTGCCACTGTGCAATATTTATGCAACATAAGGACAAAACATTCTGGCTACACATGGGGACCAAAAAAATACACACTTAAAACTTTTAGTGATGTTAGTGGTGTGGCTCTTATGGAGATCTTGCTTGGTCAATCACTGGCATGTTTGAAATCTAATTTTGGCTGGCAAGCTCTGAGATGTTCTGAATTAAAATAGTAATATTAATTTCTTCCTTTCTAGTGGCAAGGATTTATTTGCTCAATTGAATTTTCTGTTTTCTCCATCAGTTTTGTTTTCTGTTTAATGAGCATCACAACCTTGCAGGGCCTCTAGTGTGCAACAAGTTCTAGTAGAACAAGCTGAACAAGTATACCTGAAGAAAACATGTTGTTGAAAAAGTGTTGCTTTTATTTATTGATTCTGCCCACCAAAGCCTGATGTCCTCAGTGTCACTGGGTGCCTTGATCAATCATAAACAATATAAGTTCCCTCCACACAAAAATGTGATTTGCTTATTGTTACTTTACTTGAATGTTTGACCTTCACCATAATGCATGTGCAGAGTTTGACACTAGAAAGATGTTTTCACATTTATCTGTGGAATGTGGAAAGTTTCTTGCTTGTAGCTATGAGCAGGATTTGTCACATCACAGATAGTTTGGAAGCCAATCATGGTCCAGTATGCAACTTATACAATTGTGATTTGGAAACTTGAAATGGACTTTACTGGTCATCTTGTGTCCAGCTGTTAAACTTCTGAAATGAAATATATTTGCATATTCATTCTGGATTGTTAATGAGGTAGAAGGAGTAGATGCCATTTTAAGAATTTTTAACTCATTAATTGAGCTTGTTTTATGGAAAAACCACATCAGACACAACTTGTTATTCAAAACACAGTCTTTTTATATGACTTCAAAACATGCCTGGAGGGGGTATTTAATATGGTCACAACACATGTACAGTAGGAGATGTGCTTTATTTGAATGGCTGTCTGTCAAGATGATGCTTCAGCCAGTGCACCAGAGGGAAACAAAAAGACTGTAAAAACATGGTAAGTTGTGCTAAAAATGTAAATTAATTTAAAAAAATGTATATTGAAACACCATATGACAAGCCTGACTCTACACACCACAACATGACAAAACAGATTCATCTCTTACTGGAAATTAGTCTTCTTTTTAACATTCCCATCCACTTTGGACAGATAATTAAGAACTCACTATGTAATAAAGAGGAACATTAAGATTATAGAGTCAAAAACATGTCTGAAAACAGTAAATTGGAGTGCTCTGGAGGAGGAAATCATGCTGTCCTTGTTTTTCATCCAAATGTCAAAAACTTAATGGAATATCCATCAAGACTTCACCTGGTCATCCAGGCTCTGTCTGTGCTGCTTCTGCACTCTTCTGTCAAGTTATCTTCCTCTCATAACTCCCTGTCATAGATGGACATGTTAGGGCTTCTTTCAAAAACAAGTCGCTCCTTTGAAGAATTTGACACTGCTTAGCTTTTGCTCCTTTCATCCTCGCCATTGATATGCAGTGTAGCTCAAAGGATCTTGGGTTTATTGGAATAATGTATTCTGCTCTAATTACTCCGTTAGAGATCTGTTATATAAAATTTAAAACGTCCAGACAATTCGCTCAAAGGCAGTGCTGTGGGGCATTACTGCATCATATACCAAGTCAAAAAAGTGTGTTAAAGTTTGACGTCTTATGTGCATGCTTGGATAAATTGGGATGTTTTTTTTATGTAACCTGCTATATATAACTTATGTTTCTGTGTGGTAAAGCTTCCTAGATGAAATTCTTACTTCTAAGTCTGTAAAACTCAATGTATGACTTTAAAGTCCCATTTGGATAGATGACCAGCTCTGCTTATCTTTTTCTCATGTTTGTACATATTCTTGCTCCTTCTTTTCCTTTCCCTGCCCTCTCATGTATGAAAAATCACAGAATCACATTCTAACAGACATGGTTCATGTATGAAGTACAATCAGTCTGAGATCTTGCATATTCCACGATGGGCCTTGTGCTTTCTTTTGAGTTCCTTTAGCTATGCCACTTTCACATTCAAAATATTGTAAATGCATAACAATAGTTAGTTCAGAGCAAAGTAGTTTCTCACTTCGCTCATGTTTTCTTTCACCCTTGGACAATGAAACTACAAAAAAGGGATTGACAGTCTTGAACCATGTTCGCGTGAGCTACTGCAACACACAGTCTATCAAATAATTACAACTTTTATGTGTTTGTACTATTGTTAGACAGTTTGCCTCCCCAACTAAACAGTGCAGCTAAGTGCTTTGCTACATTATTTGTCTGGTTTTGAATTATTAGCTGATGTTAGCTCATTAGCTAACAGTTGTTGTCAACAGATGTTAGCTGGATAGCTAAAAGCTAAGTAGCTACTTAGCTGTACTTATTTGATATTTAAGAAAAAGTAGCTAGCTAGCTACCCTAGCTAAGTAGTAAAAGGCGCTTCATTGTAACCGATAGTCAGTTAGGAAAACAAAAAAAATAATTCTACAGCACATCACCAATTATTTCATTTGTACTTTTAGTTTACCTAATAAAATTTAAAATCTAACATATCAGTGTGTTGGCAGGTTAATTATGCTCTGTGTCAGCAGGAACTGATGTGAGTGAAGAGTGTCTCAGAGCTGATGTAATTCATACTGCATCTGACTGTACCTCTGTTCCTCATCTGTGAATGTCCCTTTCTGATTCCTCACCAACACTTTTAATTGAATGTCAGTCAAATTGAAAGGAATTGTTTAGGGAATGTATGGTATGGTGGAGGTGGAGGTGGGGGATGAGGAGTCAGGTTTTCATTCCAGCCTTCTAATCAGAGAGTGATTTACACCAGAGAGGCCAGGTGAAAGCAATTAACTTCCTGGTAGAATAGAAAACCAACAGTTCTCTGTAATCCAAATGAGTGAGAAACACGGATTTAAGGACCCTGTACAGTATGTGATAACAGCAATCTTCCAGCTTCACAGGTCTTTTTCATTGAAGACATTTTGACATGTCACAGTAGGAAAAGTGCAGGTGTAAATGATACAATTAATGATAGCTGAATTCCATTTAGCTGCTTCAGTTTCAGGCTTACTGGGACACCTGAGTAGAACAGAGCCATCATTAATGTTATTACCAACACCTGTGCATTTCCCACCATGACAAATCTAAATGTCTGCTGTGAAAAAGACTTATGGCAAGTCACACTGTACACTGTGGTTACTATTGTTTTTCCTTTCCAAATTATTCATTTATTTACTAATTGCTTGTGTGTTATTGTGACAGTATTGCTTTCTTGTGTGAGGACGTTAACTTTTGCGGGGTTGGCACGGTGGTACAGTAGTTAGCATTGTCGCCTTCTGGGTTCGAACCCACCGGCTGACTGGGGCCCTTCTGTGTGGAGTTTGCATGTTCTGTGTGGGTTCTCTCCGGGTACTCTGGCTTCCTGTCACAGAGCAAAAACATGCAGGTTAGGTTAATTGCTGACTCTAAATTGCCCATAGGTGTGATTGTGAGTGTGAATGGTTGTCTGTCTCTATACTATATGTTAGCCCTGTGATTGACTGGCGACCTGTCCAGGTTGTACCCTGCCTCTCGCCCAATGTCAGCTGAGATTGGCTCCAGCTCCCCTGTGACCCTCAAGAGGATAAACGGTAAGGAAAATGGATGGATGGATGGAAGTTCTGAGAGGTGGTGGAGTAGTGAGAGGTTGTGAGACTGACATGGCCACACTTGATACTGTATGTTTGCTGTTTGTTTGTACAGTATTGTGAGTATTATCAGATAAATGTACTCAAAAGCATCAAAAGTAAAAGTACTTGTTCCGCAGACAAATTGCCCTGTTAATGACATATAATTATTATTATATTAGTATACAGTATATTATTATATACATTAGAGTGTTAATACTGATGCATCAGTGCATAAGTTGTATTTTATTGTTGTTGCCAGTCAAGATCGAGGTATTTTTAAGTACTTTAGATACAATAAGGTAGTTTAGTGTTTCCCAACCTATGGTCAGGAGATCCATCACAAGATAAATTTGAGAGGTTATGGAATAATTAATGGGCAGGAAAGAAGGAGAAAACAAAAATTTCTGTATCATTTTGAGGGGAAATCAGTCTCTGGTGGAACAGCTCAGACATCTGAAACATGTGGCAAGGGGTCACAACTAGACACTTTTTGTAAGGGGTCAAAAAAGGTTTCATCTTCAACAACGCATTGTATTTTATAAGCTTATCATATGTTTTATCATATGTTTTTCATGTTAAATCTTAATTTGTGGTAAATGTAGTGGAGTAAAAAGTACATTTTTTCACCCTGAAATGTAGTGAAGTAGAAGTATAAAGTAGCATCCAATGGAAATACTCAAGTAAGGTACAGGTACTAGAGGAGTTCAATAAATATTTTGTCATGGTCAAAACCCTTGTGAATGTATCTGCATCATGACTTAATTAGATAGAATACTTGTCTTCAACCTTAAAATACTATTAAAAACTGTTAAAATACAAAACAAAACCAAAAATATTACCATTTAACATATATTTATTTTGCCCTAAATTAATTCCTAATTCTTGCTCATAAAATATAAACAATGCATGTTCAAGAATATTAACTATAATAGACCTTTTTGGTCCATATACAGTAGACTGATACACACCCAACACTCATAGTAAAGCAATCAGAAACAGTACTTCTGTACTACCATCAGTGGAATCAAGCTGTACTCAGCTGTATGGTTAATAAGCACGGCCACACAGACACATTTAAGTCTTAAGACTCTTTTCTCTTTACTTACTCACTGTATGACCATATTGTGTGCACATCATTGCCATAGCCTTGTCCTCTTCATTGTTATAATTGTATAACTGAACTGACTCTATTTGTAGCTGATGTATTTGTAGCTTTTAACAAATGTCTTTATCCGCCAAAACTACAAGAACCATATGAACACACACCGTATGCATCAATCTGGGATGAAGTAACATGGACCGTGTCAGAGCTTTTAACTGTTCCCTTGAATTTCATTGGGCGTTGCCTTGACAACCACTTACTGTGCCAAGGACCTGGGGCATTTTCCTCCAGTATTGTTTACTGTTTTCTCATTCTCACATCCTGGCTCATCAGAGATCTTAGGCCTGTTGTCTCCAGTTGTCTCATCTCCACGCGTGACACTTGGTGGACGAGCCAAGCACTCTTGGAAGAAATTGGCCCCTTTTCTAACTGTGATGCTGGTTGGTGATTTGAGTGCGCTCTCCACCTCTAGTACCTCAGTCATTTCACTTCTAGGCCTGTATGCAAGCACAAAATTACCTCCCCATGCCATTTGGTGGAGTTCATCTGACATGGTATAATGACTCAAGGTTAAGAGCTTGTCAAACAGGTGCAGTGATGAGGGTCAAAGCTTTAGACAGCAGGTTTAAGGGTTCCATTTTCACCAGTATATCTGCAAAACAGAATTTCATATTCGCTTTCTGATGAAGAACGGGGATATAGTATTTATCCTGGAGTGTGTGTTTCATATTTCATGTGTAATTCAAAAAGGGGATGAGGTTTCTGTGAAGCCTCTGATGGGGCTCCTATTACTGAGTATTACTGTATTAAATATACTACAGATGTACCAGTAGTATGTAGCATCCCTGCATGATTCAGCAGTAACTCATCAGGCATAGATGAGATGAGATGAGATGATATGCCTAGAGCTGTTTCCATTTAAATCTTGGAAAGCAGCAAATAATTTACATCTGTCAGGTCAAAACATTACTGTCTACATGCCGCTGGTTCAGTGAAAAATTAATCTGTCAACTCATATGCTGTATTCATGAGAGAGGCAACAGAACAGTGATGAGAATCTTACACTTAAAAAAACAGTTAATGGAAACATTTATGCAAACAGAAATAGCAAACATCATTCAGGACTTCTGGCACATTCCACACTGCAATCTTACTGTATTCAGAGTCTAATATTTGCAACATATCCCTAAAGCTTTAAATAAAGAGCACAGTCACAGGGGAGCACCCCAAATTCCAAGTGAGTCAAAACATATTACAAAAATTTACAAATGTGTTTAGTAATCTTGATACTACAGTGAGCATCTAGTTATTCCACCTTTGTGGCCAGTATGATCTGAAAGCTCATTGAGTCTGACAATTTATGAGCAACAAGTCTGATGATGTGTTGAATCTGCAGATTAATGCAAGACTACACTCCATTACTACTTGGCAAATTACAAGCGCACCTGATGTTTGGATAATAATGTAAAATATTGAGGGCCAGCCAGGTTGTTCCTCTAAATGTGTCTGCTTTGAGCTGTGATCACTCTGTATTATCAGTTTCAACTGCATTCATTTATTGTTGTTACTTGCACTTTTGATTGCCACCCATCGGATTCACAGTGAGTAGAGATGATTAAGAAAATCAAGCAGGCCATTCACATCCAACTCCAAAAGGTTGGAACATGCTTGATGACACCTAAACCAGTTCCATTCACTGAAGAAGACCACAAAATGCAGACAAAAGCTGTGTGGTGCTAAGTGTACCTTTGAGCTGAGATTGTTTTGTTACATACTGAGAAATAATGTTGGATTCATCATTATCCCATTAGAAGAGAATGACTGTGAGCAATGTGATCTCATGGGATGGCATATAAATAGCGTACCACTTTTAAGGACATTTTGCGTGTCATGTCTGCGCATTTGAAGTTTTTCATGTGTCATTTAATGCTGTTGGTTAGGTTTAGGCACAAAAACCACTTGGTTAAGTTTGGGAAAGACTATGGTTTGGGTTAAAATGATCAGTAAAATGCAGTAAAAATGTCCAGTTTTACTCAAGTGTAACTATAGGTTATTTTTGCCGACTGAATTTACGACCTACATGGTGTGAAATGACGTGAAAAGCAAAAGATGCATAGTCATAAGACGTGAAATAACTTAAGAAATTGGTGTGTTATTCATACACCATTTAGTGATACCAGGCTGCTGTGAGAGCAGCAAAAGTATGCCAAAAGTTAATACAGGGTAGATTGTTAGTATTATGGCTGAGATGATTATAAAATCCATTTTATGAACCTTCTTAAGCAAGAGGTATTTCCCAAAAATATTGTAACTGAAGACACTCTTAGAAATTCTCCTAGAAAGAGTGTTTCCTGTCCACTCATAGGAGGCTACGAGCATCTTAAGAAGCCCTAGGACCTAGGTTTAATTCAGGTTTCTATTGTTTTTGTTCAAACACTGTTCAACACTGATGTTCTTTGTTAAGTGTCGTTTGATGTAAAATGAGTGATGTTTAAATGTAATATTTAAAGCACATCTAATACAGAAATAATGACAGAATGACATTCACAATAAATTACATGTATTTTCATGAAATTTATAGGAACCTCCACAGCTTCATTTTAGGTTTAATATGAGCTTCACGTCTGCCTCGAGCAACAGTTAAATCAATCAAAGTTTACTTTCTTAAGCCGGCTTCCACTCAGGAACACAAATTATAAAGAGCAGCAAGCTGAAAGCTGTAAACTGTTCTCTGCACATTAGGCTTCATTTTCATACTGAACAATTCCAAGTATAAAATATTTCTTTGTGTCATTTACAATCACTTCATGATGTATGTATTTTTAATGTGTAGCATACCTTATGGACAGTTAAAGATACAAAGTTACTTGAAAGTGTTGTTAAAGTCTTGTTTTCAACATCATCTTCATCACAGACTGAGGTTAAGAAGCTCTCAGTAGCATAGGTTTGCACTCACTCTAAAGTAAGGCTGTGGGAAACACGTGCATACATTCAAGAGTGTGGATAGAAATGCTCTTAGAAAACAACCTAAGATTGATCATTATTGGAAAACAGGTCTGATCTATTAACAGGATGTGCACATAGCATAATGTTGTCATTGTCACTGCTTTTAATGTTTTATTCAGAGAGGATCACCTACAATTTGACAAATTATCACCAGACTTTTTCAATTGCATTCACAGTTTAGCACATTGTGGGTTCTCACAGTACTTAGTAGTTCACCATCAGACAAGTTCACCATCAGACAAAGTTGTGTTTATACTAATTATAATTCAATGTTAAATAAAATTCAAATTCAACAGATATTAGACAAAGAGAAACAAGAGAGCTGATCTGATACTGAAGGGGAGTTTGTTCCACAGTGTTGGAGCTAAAGTAAAAGCATAATCCCCTTTTGTTTTAAGCCTGGACTGTGGAACTTTAAACATTTGATTTTCTGATCTGAGGGGTCTTGGTGCAGAATAAGGGGTTAAGAGTTCTGAAATGTAAAGCGGAGCCAGACCATGTAGGGAAGAGTAATCAATAGAATCTTAAAATAAATTCTGTAACGGTTGGGGAGCCAGTGTAGTTCAGCCAGGAGTAGAGTGATGTGTTTACTACGTTTACTATTTGTGAGAAGCCTTGTTGCTGCATTCTGCACCAACTACAGACAGGCAACTGCTGCATCATTTAGGCAAGTATATAATGAATTGCAGTAGCCTAGGTGTGAGGAAAAGAGGGTGTGGATAAGTTGTTCAACTATGTTTTTGGGAAGCATTGGTTTGACTGTGGCAATATTTCTGATTGGTAAATAGCTGGATTGAACAAGACTCTTAATGTGATGACTGAAGTTTAGTTACCGATCGAGAACAACTCCCACATTTTTAGTCGAAGGAGGGGGTGACATTGGTAGAAATATGATCAGTAACCAGGACTTCAGTCTTATCTGTGTTCTGTTGCAGGAAGGTGGAAGCCATCCAGTCCTTAATTGCAGTAAGGCAGCAGTGCAGAGAATCCAGATTGTTACGATTTTCAGGGCTAAATGAGACATAAAACTGTTAGTCATCGGTGTAACAATGGTAGGACACAGGGGTGAAATGGTGAATAACATGGTCAAGGGGCAACAGATAGAAACTGAACAATACAGGGTTAAGGACTGAGCCCTGTGGGACCCCACATGACATGAGAGCAGTTGAGGGGCTTGAGTTGTCAGCAGTGACTTTGAATATTCTGTTTGATAAGTAAGATGAAAACCAGTTAAGAGCAGCTCTAGGCCAACCCAGTTCTTGAGTCTGTTGAGTAGAATTGTATGATCAACTGTTCTGAAGGCTGCACTCAAGTCCAGCAAAATGAGAATAGTGAGATTTCCAGAGTCCACACTCATTAGCAGGCCCACACGGAAACTGTGCCTGCAGAATTCCAGCAATACCTCCACAGATTTTCTGCAGATTTTAAACCAATAGAGATGCTGCTTGAAAGTTTTATGTTTGAGTGTCATGTTTTTTGCCTTTGCTGTTTTTAGAGGTTCTCAAAAGATATTTGAAGTTGAGATCAAGGGCCTTACCAGTTATTTATTTATGTATTTGTTTGTGTATGTGTTGAAGTGTTAATTGTTGGGAGATGATTAATGATTAATGTTTTCGCGAATTAATTTTTGCTCTCTCTGCTCCACATTGAACCTTGCATTTTAGTGGCCATGTGTCCTACATTTTATGCTAGTCGACTTTTCCAACAAATGTTCACACAAACAATCTTTTTTATCTTAAATTAATATTTTCTATCACATTACAAGCAAAAAACATTCCGCTAAGTTCCGCAGATTTTCATTCTGGATCACCGCTGAAAACTGTAAAAAAATCAGATTTCGTGTGGGCCTGTCATTTGTTACTCTGAGTAGGGCTGTCTCCATACTGTGGTTCTTACTAAAGCTGGATTGGAATTTGTCAAATATATTGTTTCCCTCCATTATTTCTAAAATTTGCTTAGCCACCACTTTTTCAACAGTTTTTGAAACCAAAGGTAATTTGGATATAGGACAGTAGTTATGGGGAGTGTTGGATATAGACCAGGTTTCTTAAGGAAAATCTGGATACAGGCCTGTTTAAAATAGTCTGAGACCAGACCAGATGGAGGAGTTGTTCACAATGCTAAGAATGACTCTAAAAACTTCTTTGAACAACTTGGACGGGAGAATATCAAATTTACAAGTAGTGAGATTAGTATTGGGCACAATGTCGACCAGATCCCTAAGGGTAATGGGAGTAAACTCATCCAGCAGCATGGTGGGGGGCAAGGGCTCAGGTGAAAGTAGGAATGAGCCAGCTGGAGTAATTGATGCTTTGATGTTTTTTATCTTTTCAATGAAATATTTTAAGAATTTCTCACAGACCTCTACAGAGGTGGCACAAACAGTAGCTGGAGCAGGGTTTACTAGACTGTTGATTACATTGAAGAGAAATCTTGATTTAAGCTTTTAAGAGGGAACTAGATTGGAAAAGTAATAGTCTCTCAGTCTTTACCAGTGAATTAAAAGAAGATAATAACTCCCTCATATGGAGTCGATGAAGGCTAAACTTTTTCCATTTATGTTTAGCTCTTCTACATTCTCTTTTTAGTTTTCTAATATTTTCATTTATCCAGTGCCTTGGGTTGGAGGGATGACATAACCTAGCTTTCATAGGGGCTGTTTGGTCCAGGGCTCTCAGGCACATGATATTAAATTAATTAAGCATATCATTTACATTGTCAAACTGAGTAACCATGAGCACTAAAGGTAGCAGCAAAGTCTACAGCCGAGTTGTTATTTAAAACGTGCACACTGTTTGCTTAGAACAGGCAATAGCAGAAATGCAGTTTATATCAAATAAAACCATTTTATGATCTCAATAAAATCCCTCAGGAAGTGGGAGTTCATGTCTAAACCCAGGGTAAAAACTAAATCAAGAACATGGCCCTGTTCATATGTAGGAGATGATACATGCTGTTTTAGTTTAAAAGATTCACATGTACTTAAAAATTCAGATGCTTTCATTCATCCTTTTATCAGGATGTACAACATGAATATTACAACCACCAAACAAAAATATGGTCATAACTAAGAACAATAGAAGAAGTAAAATCAGAAAACTCCAACAATAAAAAACTACTATTGGGTTTAGGAGGGCGATAGATAATAATGCAGCACACAGGGATATCAAGATTGATTTTCAACATCAGTACTTCAAAGCTGGGAGGTTTCTCCACTGAGATGAAGGCACAGTTTAAATATTTTTATAGACAACTGCAAGTCCATCTCCCTACCACTGAGACTAGGAGAGTTTAGGAATGTATAATTGGGGGAACATAATTTGGAAAAAGCCCTTATGTCATCGGTTTTAAGCCATGTGTCAGTTAAGAAGAGAAAGTCCAGTTTACTGGTTGAGAAAATTGTGTTTGAGATTTAATTGAGATTTGAATTGATCTGAATTGAATTGAGATTTGAAAATTTGAGGTTGAGAAATTATGTTGAAAAGGAGTTGAAAGAGTTGTGTTGAAAGAGTTTCAGAAATTTCAGAAAAGAAAATTTCAGTAAATATGGACTGTTGTTCTGTAAAACCACCGGTACATCGGTAATGTGCTTAGTCTTTATTCCTCCACATGCTGCACTTGCCGACATATTGTACACTTAAGCCTTGTAATGTGCTTGAAAAATTCCATTCGCAAATTCGAGACCGGTATGAGAAAGAAATGTTGAAGGACTGTACAAAACCATTAAATATTACACAGACAGATGGAATGAAAGCAAATATTCCCATTTAACTTTTCAATTAATAAAATCTGATACAGGGTCATCACACCATTTGACGATGGCTGGCTAACAGCTCTACCCACTGGCTGACTGTACTGCATATTTATCTGGTGGCTGTTGTGCACACCAGTCTTGCTAATCTGTGCTTTTAATGATGTGATATCTTCATACAGTACACACAGTATCTGACACTCTCTGCAAAAAATACTTTTCATTTAACAGTGTGACACATTAATCAGCCACACTGTGTGAATATTCATTTTCCCTGAATCTGATGAGCACCTGTTGATAAGCTGTCACTCAATACAGGTTCTCAGGGTGTACCAACGCTCACTGTTATTTGTCAGTTACTAAAACCAAACTGAGTGGGAGAACACTTGACAATGCCTCAATCTGGCGTTTGTCAACATCTGAACTCCTTTTATTTTCAGTGATTTCAAACATGTTCCAGTAGATGTTCACCCTTGCTGTCTTTTTGATCATGACATGCTGAAAGCTGACACACATTTATGGGAATAATTAACTATTCCCCTACACAGTGACCACAAATAGTGCAGCGCCTTGGCAGAAGACTGACTGACACACATTAGATGAAAACAGTTTTCAGTGCCTGCATCCTTCCTCCTGAAGTAACTTTATTTTACAGAGCTAGACTTCTACTTGTGTGTTTACTAACAACACAGAAGTTTCTTGAGACGGTAGACGGCTTTCACTCGCAGTTCTCTTGTTTCATATCTTTGTCCTTTTGTTTATGTTGCTTCTTTCAACCTCCCTATCTTTTCGTTTCCAATGTTCAAGAATAGCCCCCCTATATATGGCTTCCAAGTTTAGCTCTGCCTGGCTCATTTGAAAGTCAAATGTTCGCCTTCACTTTTCCCACCACACTTCAAGCGCGGCGCCGTTGCTGAAAACACTTAATCAAGTCTGTGCCACAGTGCAGCAATCAGAGATAACAGGGCAGGAATATGGGTCATCCCATGCTCTGCACTGAGTTTACCGAGTGCCACCAGATGCACGCTAATGAGGGAGACTCCACCTTCACTGTTGTTGTTAACACTATGTTTCTGTCAGGTCTCTTGACTGTGGTAGTAATAATAAAGTAATAAAAAGAGGAGCTTGTGGAAAAATAATATAATATTTCATCTTTAATCATTGCATGTCATGACATTAAAATGATGGACAACAATTAAAGAGAATGCGTTTTTGAAGGCATACTATGCAAGATTGTACTTTAAAAACAATGCATAGAGTCATACAAAAGTAATCCCTCTCTGGAAGTGCGTGGTGCCCTCTGCCTGTATTTTCTTATTTTCTTATTATTTCGCTGTGTTCAGGACGTTTCTGGACGTCAACCTTTGGGTAGTGGGTGTGTAGCCCCCAGCCAATAACATAGCATGCAGGGTGTGAGGTCGGGACTCATAGCATAGAGACCGGATTACATTTCTGTCTCCACCTCTCTCCTCTGCTCTCTGTCTATCTGCTTAACTGAGGGCAGGAATGAGCTCCTAGCAGACACATGCTGAGCAGAGAGGCCACAGCGGACAGGATGAAGCTCTGCATTCACACAAAATCCAATGTGGCACCTTCCCACAGGGCTGTGTGGAGGTGTATGAGGTGTGGGCGTGTTTATTTGTGCTTTAGAACGTAACCGCCATGAAACAATCAGAAAATAACATTTTATTTCTCTGATTCACTGCTTTGTTCTCGCTACCGCCGCTACCTCTTTTCATTCACTCTCTAACTCGCTCGGCCACCGCTGTGCTCTCTCTCTCTCACTCTGGTGTTGTTGAGCTGGGGAGGAGGGGCCAACTTTGAATTTTGTGTTTACAAACACCGACCGACAAAACCTGTATAGTATGCCTTTAAATATAGACTACACATTATGCCTTGCAGACAGGAACTTATGTCTGTATTAAATTAGAGTGTTAGAGATGTTTTATTCAGTATCTAGTTGTTACTAGATGAAGGGTTCCATTGATATAAAATTCTACAAAGAATCAGCCAAGATCTTAAAATAGACTAAAAATAAACAGCTTTTTTCTAAATAAAACAAAACAAACAAACAAAAAAGCACTTAAAGCTGCAGTTCTGGATTTTTTGGTTGTTGTTGTTTTGATCTTTAGCGAGCAGCATTGATCTTATTCTCTTATCCTTCTTGTTTTGGTTTTGTTTACTTTAGCAAACATCTTTAAACATCTGAAGTTGTGTTTCAGGCACCTTAGTGAATGCATGTCAAATATGCATTCTCCTTTTAGCTCTGTTTTGGTCTCCACCCATTCCTGAAAGAAATATCTAGATGCTCCACTGCGCTCATCAAGTAGCTAGCTAGCTGGTGCTATCACTCTGAGGCAAACTTTGTCTGTCTGCCATGTGGTGTTAAACAGGTAATGCACAGTTTGTTTATCACAGCTTTTTTGCTGCACAGCTGCCTGCTGCAGCTGGACTTTCTTTACCAGTAAGACTGAACCAAAACAATAGAGTTGTGGGCTGTAAAAACCAAAACAAAGATGCTAAAAGGCTCCACAAAGATGAGGAGAACTGCAGAGTTGGTGATAATTCTCTGTGGGTTCTTTTCTATAAGTAAAAGGGAAAATAGGATGCAATGCAGCATATCAAATCTGCCACCGTATTATGAATTGCTAACATTTTTATCAACTCTGTATTTGCTGCAGCTGATTTGCAATTGTAAGACAAGGTAAGGCTATTTTATTTATAAAGCACCTTTCATACACAGAGGTTATTCAAAGTGCTTTACATAATGTATTTTACCATTATAGGAGAAAAAGCATAAAACATTGAAATGGAAATTATTCATGCGGTCATAAGCAGTGGAGAAAAGAAAAAGTTATAAACCTGGATTTGAAGATAGACAAACTTTGAAGCAAACCCTATAACTTCTAAAAAATGTACTGATTGTACTTTTACATTGCAGGAAGGGGTCTGTAGAAATGCCAAGAACAATAGACTCAAACATAAAGTGCTACCATCTAACACATCTGAATAAGTTCCTGTGATTTTTCTTTCGAGGGCTGTTCAAGGAGGAATGGTTCTCTGTTCCTGCATGCTTTCCCTCCACATGCTTCTATCCATGCTTGTTAAACACCATAGGATATCCATTAGGGTGTGCAGGCCTGTAGAGAAGCTTTGGATCTGAATTCGAGCACTGCACAAGCAAAAATATCTGCTTCAGGAGGAACGGCAGGTGCTGTCCCCTGCTTCGTCTTTGAGGGTATATCCTGGGGGACTGCTGTGCTCTGATGGTAGCAGAAAAGTATAATAGACAAAAAGTATTTTACACCATCACTTCTATTGTTAAAGTGAAAGCCTTGGTATGTGTCCTCTTTGACAGCTAGACTGACAGACAGTCTTAATTTTCTTACCTCTTGACATTTTTCTCCATTCAGTTTTCTCTATAGCTCTAGCTTTCTGTAAAATGTAAAACCCTAATTTACATAAATAGTTAAACACAAAAACAGATTTGATTGATTTGACAAACACATTAGTGTTATGAGTGTACTGCATACAGTAGTTCCACTCTCCTGGGGCATACAGGAAAATCATTCCTATAATTATCTCCACTGTCATGCAGAATATGTTCACTGTAATCACCTACTTTCTTTTTTAGTCTGTCAGATTTTTATTTCTAATTAAAACCCTGATGCAAAGGATAGTACAGAAGTTCACAAAAATCTTTTTTTTGAAAGACAGTCCTCACTGAACACAAACTGGGAATGAGTTGAAGGTAACAGGCAAAAGAAACTAAACAGAATACCTTTAGAATGCATGTCTGAGTTAGAGAGTGTCAATCATGTCAACTGTGACAGGAGCACTTTGAAGTAAAAATACCATATTTCCTCAAATAAAAGATGGTAGTCAATTCAAAGCAGAGTCTCCCATAATGGTAGGGGGCGTGGTCGACACGAACAAATAAAGGTTGGCCCCTAAAAACAGGCTGGGGGGGAAAACAAGGGTGGATAAACTCCTGGTAGATAAACTCCAGTCCACATTAGAGTTTTCAGGCAGCAGAAACTTTCCTCTCTCCTGCTGCTAGATTGTTAATTAGCCAGAAGTGCTCCAGTGATTGGTAGCCTATGAGCCTGCATATGCCTAGCCTCAGCATCAAGCCAGACTAACTGTGAGCCTCTCTAACATACAGTATTAAGGATACAACTCTGTGAATGTTATTTTGTGTTAAGGGGAAGCAAACCTCTAAATCTTATTTGAAGTACTGTGTGTGGGAATAAAAAGAAAATAATGTGTGTATGGTAATTGTAGTGTGTTTTGTGTTAATTTGTGAAACTGACCCACCTAATAGTTAATACCCGTTTGCATTTGCACACACAGCTTTGACTTTGTTGCACTGCACTTCTAATGTGTTGCTCTGTGCTACGAAAAACAGACATCAGAGAGAGAGAGAGAGAGAGAGATCTCTTTTAAAGGTGTTTGAATGCTAAATCATAAATATTGTTAAATCATTTTGAAAGGTTATTTAGTGATTTTCACGTCAGCATGAGTTGAAAATTGGAAAGGTTGACATTTTTGAGATGGCCTAATTAGTGCACACAGAAATTCTCCCAAACAGGCAAGCAAATTATGCTGTGTGCATCATCATGTAATGCAGAAAATATTTGTGAGAAAGAGAGGCTTTATTTTTGCTTCTTGTCTGTAAAAGGTTGAGATTTGCACATAAATTGACCATTTTATTTCTCCCACTGCAGCCCTTGCAGCCTTTATTTAATTTGTGGTCATGTTAATGAGTTCTGCTAGTATGGCACAATGTGGGACTACTTATACAGTATATTTGAATGCATATTGTCTGTTTGGGCAATGGCCTCATTTCTTGATTAGACTCCTATTCCAGCTGGAGTTAAACCTTGCAGGTTATGTACATTGTTCGATTTTTGTAACCGTTTGGACTGGAGGTACAGACTGTGTTCCCTAATAAGATGGCCATAAACACTACATGCAAATGTTCTAAATCTATTTGCCTGGTAAGGTTCCCTGTATGTCAGATTTAGGCTTGTTAAGTGCAGAATGCAAGATTGAGTCTACAAACAAGGCCAATGTTTAGTCTGAACCCAGTATATTCTCTAGCTTTGCAGATCTGTGTGATGTTGAACCTTGGGTACAGGAAGAGCAATGCAGAGTAAGAGTTGTGTCCACATTTTTGTCAGTGACCCAGTTGAGTTAGTTCTGTTGACATAACTGATGAGGACACCGCCATCATTCCACATACGTCCAAATTGGAAGTGACCTCAGGGCAGACCCAGAACACACTGTAGGGATTACATGTCCTTTCTGGCCTGGGAATGCCTCGGGATGGGGAAAAGGATGTCTGTGATACCTCGCTTACTCTGATGCCACTGTGACCCTGACCCGGACAAGTGGTGGAAAATGAATGGATGGATGTGATTTATATTTTACAAATGAAGCAATAGATGCCCTGGTAAATACTTGCCACACTGGGAGGTGTTATGTGTGTTTAGGTCACTCTGTTATCTTATTGAAGGTGAAAAGAATCCAGTGTGTTCAGTATTAAAACAGTGAGGTATGACACAGGGTCCACAGGCTGGTAAGTGTACACAACAGACAGCACTATCCCGCAGAGACACAGAAGTGATTTTGTTGTCTCACGAAACACTGGATAAGGTGACTAATGGAATAGAGTCCCATAAACTCACTTTTAAACCTTTGATCCCAGTCTGTGAAAACTACAATCAAAGGACAAATGAGGCCGTGCACTCCCTCACTGGACAGCTCTTTCAAATCCATTGACCTCATTTCTCCGCATTACAAAAAGAACCACCCAAAAGTGTTTGTGCCTGCACGGCACATCTCCTTGTTTTCTATGGTCACACTACAAGCAGCAGCAAAACAAAATGAGTTATCTCTGCTCTTGGAAGGCCTCTCAAAACAATTATGGAGCATACAATGTTTGTATAATGAGCAACCATAATTTACTCTTGGTATAAACACTCACAACCTTGAGTGAAAGTGAAGGCCTCTGAGACACAAAATGCAGCTGAGTTGGTGCATTAACATGGGTTGGCAAGAAATTCCTGTTCCAGTTTCTGCAATTATCTTCTTGGGTCGCTGATGCTTTCATGGTCTTCCTTTAAGCTCAGTGGAAAGTAACAGCCCTTCTGTGATAAACTATAATTAGAGTGTATTCATTCACGCTTGTTAACATTGATCATGAAGCACTCAGGATCAGGATCAGACTGCTGGTCAAAAACAAAAGCGGCAAACATCATAACATAGTGTAGGTAATGAATCCTTGAGATAACAACAAAGAGGGTGAACTTGATACATCAGTCCGAGTGGTCTTACAAAAAGTTGTGCATGTTTCATTCAAAAGCAACACAATATTTACACTTGCAAATATGATAAAGAGAAAATATACCCATCATTTAGTTATAATGTTACATAGTGATAAATCTTTTTTTTTCTTCCAATCTCGATTATCATCAAGCCTTAAAAGGGCTTCAGGGAGCTGACCTGACATCTTGGCACCAACAGGTGGGTCAGCTTGTCATAACAAGCTGAGGCAATTAGGCAAAAGACATCACTTTTTTTATGTTCATGTAAGCGTGTCGTCTTGCCTTGTTTTTTCCTCCTCTAAACATTGTTCGACTTAATGGCAAAAAATCCTGCATAAATGACAAGTGTGTTGTGTATCTGACTCTGTGTTGTGCTGTACAAAAGGATCACACTTCCCATGAGAATCTTTCAGCAATTTATCACAAGGCACCGAAGATGCCATCAGCATAACTTCCCTGCAATTGCAGAGAAACAAAGCATTCACAGAGTCTCTCTGTGTGTCTCCCTGAATGAAAAGAGCAAGCAAGAGAGCATGACGCATACTAACGTTACACAAAGATTAGTAAAATTCTCATGAAATAAATAAATAACCAAAATACATTTCAGACAAATATTACAACAACAAAAAAGCCATGAAGCCACATATCTAGACAAATAAAGCAGACAGAGTCTGTCCTGCATGAATGCTCTCTGTGTAATACCATGAACAGGGTCACTAAATGCTCCACACTGTTCAACATGTTGCTAACAAAACACTCTAGCATTGCAAGCTACACAGCAGCCCTGCACTACACATGCCTTGACAAGCTATTTAACAGATTCACTTATGAATAACCCTAAATGCAATTATAGCTACAAAAGACAAATATATCAATATATGAACTTTGCACTTCTTTGAAATAACATATCACATATTATATGGCAAAAACACCTCCAGTAAGTGCAGTGAAGACAATAGCTAAACATTCCTTCTGATGGGAAAGTGTAAGAATTCTTTGTGAAATCATATTTTCTCGCATGAGAA
This sequence comes from Thunnus thynnus, assembly GCF_963924715.1. NCBI lineage: Eukaryota > Metazoa > Chordata > Actinopteri > Scombriformes > Scombridae > Thunnus > Thunnus thynnus. The sequence goes on along the minus strand of NC_089532.1, from coordinate 24,981,252 downwards.
ATATATTAACAACTCTTTACACACTATAGGTATAATAAGAAATATAACATAAGATGTAAACGTTTAGCCTTCCAAATAAAAGTCTCAGCTTAATCTATATAGGATGTACAGGGATTTATATTATATTGCCCTGTGTATGTATAACATACTCTACGACACGTGTGCACAAAAACCATCCATACAGCATTTCCATGAATGGACTCATCCTGTCTGAGTGGTGAGAATGTGCACACCTACAGTAGATCATTACATAGCTGCATTTATAAACTTTTCATTGATTACTTTTGTGAGCTTGATTTTATTATTCTTTTTATTTGCATTATCATTTTATTTCCATGTGTTTAAGTGCTTTTCATTGTGTCCATTATTGTGAAGCAATTTGTAAAATCTTTTTTGATACTCAGTAAGTCCATCCATCCATCCATTTTCCGATGCTTATCCAGGACTGGGGCACAGTGGTATCAGACTGAATAAGGAAACCCAAATATCCTTCACCCCAGCAATGCCCTCCAGCTCCTCCTGGAGGATCCCAAGGCATTCCCAGACCAGAAGAGATAGTAGTCCCTCCAGCATGTTCTAGGTCTGCCATGGAGTCTCCTAACAGTTGGATGTGCCTGGAACACCTCCAGAGGGAAGTGTCCAGGAGGCATTCTAACCAGGTGCCCAAACTCAGCTGGTTCCTTTAGATGCAAAAGAACAGCGGTTCTACTCAGAGCCCCTCCAAGATGTCTGAGCTCCTCATCCCATCTCTAAGGCTGAGCCCAGACACCCCCCAGAGGAAACTCATTTTGGCCACTTGTATCTGTGATCTCATTCTTTCAGTCACTACCATAGACTGTAAAAAAAAAAAACTAGGTCACTACCCAAAGCTTGTGACCATAGGTGAGGGCCGGGATGTAGACAGACCTGCAAAATGACAGCTTTGCCTTCTGGTTCAGCTCTTTCTTCATTTAATTCCATTCATGCCTACCTCCATCCATGACTAACTGGGGGAGTGCAAAAAAGGCTGATTGAGATTTTAAAAAACACAATCATGATTGGCCATCACTAGATAAAAACCTAGTTTTTATGCCTCTAGCCTCAGTAGTTGCCTTTTTAGCTTTAGGCCATCTTTCACTGAGAAAGTGGGACCATTAAGCAATTTGGCTGTTGATTAGTTGTGCTACTATCAGTTTTAGGACTTGATGGTGCTCCAGTGATAATTACCCCTGAGAAGAGAAGCATTTCCAAAGCTTCAAAAGACCATAATCAAAGTGAGTTATCTTTGCAAATGCAGCTATTAAAAAGAAGAAAGAAAAAAACAGAAACTGAACAATACACACACTACAAAGCAGTAGCATTTGTGTTAATTTAACTCTGAGAGGGATCTTGAAGATCCTTGAAACTTTGTGGAGACAAACAAAATGTTGCTGTGAATGTTTTGTGAAATGATCGGATGGCCTTGCTTACATTTCTTTCATCAAAAAATAGAACCCAAATTCTTCTATGTGGCTCAGCCATCTAAGCCTCCCTACTGTAATATCAGCACTTCAAAACCAGAGGAAAACCTTATGATCGATATAAACTTCAACGTTTAGGATTTCACCAGGATTTGATGAGATGAAGTATATTTTTTACAATACTACTCATCACAAAATCTGTTTAATTGATCAATTTAGATATCAGTGTGTGAACCCAACTAATTATATGCAAATTATAGTGTGTGCAGCTTTCAGTAACACATGTAAATATATGCACTGGCAATATGAAATATTCAGTGCAAATGTGTTAAATTCAAACACATAAAACGCATCAGACACAAAAATATAAAGCCCCCCAAATATTGCAATTCATCACATTCCACAATATGAAAGTCGTAGGTGGAAACATTAAACTTTGCTAGGCTCACACTCACATAGGGAGCTGCCATTCAGCAATGCATTATAATAGAAAGAGTGCCAGACCGTGGACCCATAGAGTATATTTTGAAACGCTATTCTGATGATTGAGTATACTTTCTGTATTTTCTCTTTTTTACAGTTGACATATCAGGTGGCAAATTCAAATCAGTACGTGTAACAGCACCATGGACAAGGAAAGAACAGAAATACAAAGAATGGTGCCCAGAAACTGAACACAATATACAGCACAAAACAATTACTGCCAAGCTCCCTTAAGATAGCATCTGTGTTTGGCACAGCCTCCCAATGTTTTTTCGGTGTATGAATCCTTCACATCAGTGTATCTACAAGATTAGTACCCTGGTTAGTTCCCATATGGCCTCTGCTCACAGGATCAGCACCTTGGACAGCGATTGTGCAGACAGTTAATAAACATGAACAGGGAGAAAAGGATGCTGTAGGCTGATTTATTTTTTTATCTTTGAACCTTTCTGAATGTGTTCAACAAAGTAATTTTTTTTTTTTTTTTTAAATAAAAAGAAAGAAAATAAAGAAATTTGCCAATAGATAAAAAATGTTTGAGTGTGAAGATCTGACATTTGATTTTGGCCTAAGGGTAGCACCAGAAGATTCATCCTCTGGGTAAAGTTCATGTTGTTTGTTTGCTAAATGTTGCTTTTTACTAATGAACAAGTGGAAATGTTTGGCTTATGGCTCACATTGGAACAAACATATGAAAGTCTAACTTGTGACTGATCAACTTGATTAATCTCTTAGTCATAAAGTCAAAAATGGTTAATTGAGATGAAATGAAAGATGATAAACATAAACTTTGCAAACTGTCATATGTATCATAATAAATTTCCCTGTGATACAGAATGTGGAAATTGATCTCTCTCAGTTGTACGGCTTGGATAGAAACATCAAAATGAAATGTGACAGAAGTGGATGGAGCTCAAAGCAAGATCTTTGAAGCGTTTGGCCTTGCCGTATTGAAATAAGCAAAAAGATGTCTCATGTCAAAGTCGAACGTGTCAAAGAAGTTGTGAGAAGAATTTGGGGGCCACAGACAGTTTGATTTAATGATGCTGTAGAATCTGTGAGCTGTGTCAGTTTCATGGTCACGGTTACAGATTGTGGAAACAGATGAGATACATTCCAATTATGGTTATGAGGAAGTCTTTCTACTAATATTGCAACACTGGATTTTAAAGGTCACATATTATACCCCATTTCCATAAGTCAACACAGTTCACTGGGGTCTTAATAAAATGGCCCTGACATGCTTTTGTCAAAATACCACAAGGATCAAGCACCACAGCAGCCTTGTCACCCTGTTTGCACAGCCCTGTTAAGAGCAACCAGTTTGAGTGCCTGTTCCTTTAAATGATAATGAGCTGCTGCTCACCTCACCCTCCTCTTCCACACGGTGTGCTGACGCAAGTACGGCTTTGCGCTACAATTGCAACTGTTGAGCTTGAACCCTTGGAGAAACATGGCTGCACGAGAAAACATAGTGGCGCAACCATGTATGTTTGAGCCACAGTCAGACCCTGAGCCAGAAGAGGCTCCTGAACAAGTTCAAGCATATTTCTGAATGGTTTGTTATTTACTTTATGCCACTTCAACATTTCTTTTTGTATGTGGGTACTAAAGTCATAGCATGTTGCTGGCTGCAGTGGCTGTTTGTGTTGCAGACAACCCACTATGAAGCTGCATTAGGCTTGTGTTTTGGGTGGATATACTTGAGGGTCACATAACAGCTGAATCTGTCAGTAGGCTACTTTTGGTAGCTTTGACACAACTGTCCTACACAGCCTGTGCCATCTGTAAGATCACATTATAATAGCTTGTACAGCCAGTATTGGTCAGCTGGCAGTAAACATGCTAGCAGATTAGCTCGCTCAGGATAGTGCTTGTGAGGCTACCCCTGTCAGTCACGTGGGTCAGATGCTCAAGAGACTGCTGTCTTGAGCATACTACATTAAGGTTGACCATTCTTGTTTTTTATCCGTCTATCACTAGTCTCTGAAGTAGTGAAGTGAAGTAGTAAATTGCTGGAGGGCCCCTTTAATGTGTTAGATGGACAGTGTAGAAATGGATTATTGCTCAGCAGTAGTTTAAGTTTCTAGGAATGCTTTGCTTCTTTTTTTCCACCGTGAAATTTCATTACTTTTGGGATTCATTTTAACAATATGATTCCAAGGTGATGGTCTGAAGAAGTAAAGTGCAAAAAGTAACCTTTTATAGCACATTGCAAGCCTACAGGGGTCCAGGGTTTCATAGTCAATAGACAGACATCATGTCCCAAATCCACACTAAGTAGTATTAAGAAAGACATGTTGCTTAATCTTTGTATCAGTTTGACACCTGACATCTGTCATATGTATTGTATAAATATGTATGATACATATGTATAAAATTTAAATGTATGTTGTTGCCAAAACAAAACAGTATTCTCCGATGGTAAGGATGTACTCCATACTGTATAGAATTTGTATCTATGGATTTTAGACACACTGAGAGTTCAGGTGGACTATCTTTAAATTAAACCACAGTTTTTAGATTGAGTTCAATCTCTCTGTGTTTTTACAGTATAATATTTGTCTGTTCTGTTTGGTTAGAGGCTTGTTATAGATAAGGGTTAATGAATAAATGAAAAAAGTAGCACAGAGTAAAATTGGTGCTCACACGGACTCTTCTCATCATCACACCATCATAAACCAATTTGTGGGCCCAGACAAAGTCAATTGAAAAAGCAGTTATAAGTGGAAGGTGAGGAAATAGATAGACATGGAGGTCAGGTTTTTTTTTCATTGTATACTTTTTTAAAATTTTACTTGGATATTATAACATAAAGTCTGGAGATAAATTGAATCTGGATTACTGCAGATACCAGCTTTAATTGATAAATTCCCCAGAAATTATGAAAGAAGGAAACAACCAGTCTCCACTTTGTCTCCTAATTTAATCCGACTTTTTTAAAACCAAGATGATTAAACAACAGTTCTCTGTGTTAGTATCTCCTGTATGGGAATGAAATACCGACTGCAACACTGCATACATTCAGCAGAAGAGGGACTGTTCGGGGATTTAGGGTCACTGACAAGTTCTCTGTAATCTGTCCTGCAAAAAAGCAAAGAAACTGTCATATCTTTCGACCTCCATTTTGGTGGATTTGGGTGGAGTTAGCAATTGTATTATATGAATAGAATAAATGTCTGATGTAAATAAAAGCACAACACTGCAAAATAATGGACTCCCAACCAAGTAAAAGCCTGGTACTCAGTGTAGCCTGCTGAGCCATCATCATGCCCCCACCTGCATGACTAGGCTAATGTGATCATAATTGGCTTTGAATGTTCCTCTCCAGCCACTACGCACCAAGCATGCCTATTGGTTGCATTTATTTTTAAAGAAAAAGCAGCTTATCTGCAATTTGAATGGGTAATTAAATTGCTGGTAATTATGTATTGATCTGGAGCTTAAATGTTGTCAGAGGTCAGATGTTTAATCGGCAGCGATTGTCAGTCACTCACACTGTTTATGAGGGGAAAAGAGAGGCGTTGAGGGGAGGGGGGAGGAAAGGGCTGAGAGGAAAAGGCAGAAAACTAGGGAGCAAAGAAGGTGAGAGGGAGAGAAGCAGACTGGAGAGAGAAGGAGACAGCACGATAGTAATTGCCCTAATCATTGTCATTTTCAAGTATTTTTTGTCCTCTAATCATTTTTTGTTCCATTCTGGATATCAATCCCAACAGATGCTTTCAAACTGATCATATTTTTTTCTTAATGGAGTTCTAGGTTCTTTGTGTGTTCACATGGATTTCTATAGGTGCTCTAATAAAACCAGTGTTATAGCCCCCCTCCACTCAAGAATGTGTTTGCTCATTGTTACTTCATTTGAATGTTTAAGCTTCACTGCGCAGAATGATGTAAATGTATGTATGTAAAGTAAGTATGTAAATTTGAGTTTATATTGTCTACATATGAGCATGATATGTGACATCAAAAATAGATTTGGAAGCCAATCATTGCCCAGTATACAACTTATATAAGTGTGATGTGGAAATTTGAAGCCTCCAGTGCACAAACAGTGAGAATGGACTTTTCAGAGAAGTAGGAGACATCTTGTTTACAGCAGTTAAACTTCTGAAATGAAAACATTTGCATGTTTATAGATTTTTCGATGAGGGAGAAGGAAAGATTTTTAAAGTAGGTCATTGGATTTTTGTTTTGGAAAAATCATATCAGACACAAATTATTATTCCAAGCAAATTATTTTTATGTCTTAAAAATGTCTGTATGAGATCTTTAAGGTTTACCAGAAAAGAAGCTGTGTGCATAAAGGTAGAAGTAGCTGTTGTTGGCACCACATAATCTAGGAGGTTGTGCTTGATGAATGGATGGGTCAACGAAGCGTGTGAGTTTGACACGGGAGACTACTGTTTGTTTGTTGTTTCCTACCAACAGTCAGTGAAAGCAGACACTCCTAGTAATGAATCCACAGATAACTATCACTCAACTCTGCACTTTCCCTGAGCTCTAGGAGTGTTATAGCATATTTTTCAACTGATTGTTTTAGTTTTATGGCCTGCAACTTCACTGTTTTGGTACAGTCTCTTTTTCTTCAGAAGCATGCAGCTGTTTTCAGCAAAGGTAAACCCACTGTGCGCTACTGGCCAATTACTAAACAACAAAGTTAGCTAGCGTAGAGAAGCATTTAGCAGCTTAAGAGTCAGAGAGTTGGTGGAGACCCAACAGAGCTAAAAAGAGAGTGAATATTATGAATATTCAGGTACACATCAGGTGGCCAAACATGTCTAAAATGAAAAGAAATGGTGCTGGATGTGAAACTAGGCAGCTGCTTGCTAACGTTTGCCAACTTTATAAGGTGAGGGTTGTCAATGTTGTGTTTTCAGCTTATTTCACAGCCCCCAAGCTGTCAAAAAGAATAAATTAATGCAACTTTAATATGTCTTTTTGCATAAACCTAATTTTACTCAACTTTAACTGTGTAACATATGTCTTGGACACAACTGGAGCTGAAACAATTAGTCAATTAATTGATTTGTCAATCGACAGAAAATTAATCTGCAACTATTTTGATAATCAATTAATTGTTTCAGTCATTTTTCAAACAAACATTCTGAAAACACACAACAAAACAAGCAATTAGAAGACTTTACCTTGTGTTCTGGGAATAATCAGTTAATCAAGAAAATAATCATTAGTTGCAGCCCTGCTGCTAACACAACTGCTGTTTGTTTCCAGTTTTCATACCTACAGTCAACAATGTTTTCTTTTAACCATGGCCACGATCCTTTCCTATAACCTAAGCAAAAGTAGCCTCTGAAATGCTGCCCAGAAATAAATGATGATGTGAAGCAACATGGGAATTCAGTCTGATTATCAGGCTAAACCAAACCTCAACTGTAGGTGAAGGCAGATCACTTAACGTTCATACAAATAATTTCTGTGACGATGAAATGTAATGATTTTGGAGGGCATATTGCTCTGCATAAAGGGGCACCAGAAAAGAGGAAACTCACATGGGTCATTTTGGAAAGCAATGACAAACGACATATTTTATAATTGAATTTTGAGGACTTTATTGATGGATGTTTCTAACAGTCATATGTCTGTATGGATGATAAGAGACACAATAATTTCACCTGCCACTATTACTGCTGAGGGCCTCAAATGTAAATTATGACACAGCCCGCATATTTCCTTATCTGAGGAGCACATGTGTTGATGAAGGTTTGCTGGTTTTCCACAGTACATGTGCATTTTAATAATGAGGTTTATTTCCCCCGCACCACAGCTGTTCATTAGCCATTACATTTTCTACATGCCTGACTACCATATTTCATATACAGGGATATTTGCCACTTACAGTAAAGCCACCACACAGTGCCCCGTCAGCATTCAGACCTGAGAAGGTAATTGCCAACTGCAGGAAGCAAATGAAGTTTGTTCAAAAGATGCTGAAAACATACTATTGTACTGAGCTGCAAATCAGGAGAGCTACTGAAAATCTGCTTATGTGGACAAATGTTTAAAGGGCCTATATGTAAGAATTTTAGTTTAAAACATTCAAAAATTAACTAAAATTATCAACAGAATGTGAAGAAATAGCAGTTTTGTTATGTCAAAGTTGTTGTGTTGCAGAGACATCTACTGAAATAAGCATGCTAACCAGCTAGCCCCAGCCTGTCCTGCCTCATAATACTACTTTGTACCTCAAGAGGCGATAGTGAGTCACTGTAGTATCCAGCCTGCCCTCAGTCCAACATGAGAGGATTTCTTTTCAAACCTAACCTCTTCTAGGCTAGATTTATTCAAGCAAACATTAACTCAACGTTAGCACTGAATTGATATTGCTATCAGTCAAAGTTCTAGTTACTTAGTATGCTAGCTAACAGAGCATGAATAATGCACTATTTATTTAGCACTAACGTAGTGTAATGTAACAGACACCTCAACTTTCTGGTGATATGCTGCCCCCAATTGGTTTGGAGTGTGAAGTATGAATTCGTCAGGTTCCAATTCTTTCATATAGCATCTTTAATATCTAGTGTTCGCAGACAAAGTGATTATCTGAAATAGCTTGAAAAGTAGCTTTCATAGAGACTGCAGAAAGGAGGACACTTACAAGGAGGAAACTTTACATTTCAGCCTGTGGTTTCTTTCCCATAATATCTCCAAGCTATGCATGGTTAAATTTTTTGCTTTTACTCAATGTTCTTTCAACTGGATGAGCCACTGGGACACACATTGATGGAGCAATAACCTTAACCCTAATCATGTCTTTTGTATGAAAATCCATCCACTAAATAACGTATGTAACTTGTGAGTTTTGAGCACACAGGGCTGTGTGGAAAATGCAATGCTTACTTTTAAAACAAAAACCAGGTGTGAAATTGCCTCAGATGATGGCATTTCTCCATTTTCATGCATACACTTTAATTTCAGAACCTTTTTGGATGCTTAGAGTTGGGTTCAAATGGTGGCTTTTCTTTCAGTTACATTTCCATGCAAAGTTTTGATACGCAACAAAAAGAATATGCACTTCTCCTAAAAAGGTGTTATGTTGTCTAAAGGGGATGGGGTTAGAAGATAAAACCAGAATGACACATGCAGAGTTGTTTTTGTAACATAAACTACATGAATCACAAAGGTAATAAGCGGAAAATGTTTCCTATCACAACAAGGAAACCTCTCTTTCAGCTTAGAGTGTATAATAAGCTATTTGCAGCTAGTGATCTCGATTTTTTTAAATTGTGGATAGTTTTTTTTTTTACAGAAGTTGGTGAGGGGGAAACTCCTGTTTGACAGCTATTACTCAATGTGTTTTTATGGCTTTTAAATGAATAATACAAATGTTTGTGAGACTTTGTGATCAATTCTGAAAGGATCAGTTTGACTCGTGGATAAAATTGAGTGACTTGGTGATAGCTGATGTAAGACTGATAACTTTGGATGGAAAATGCATCATATTTTCTATTTCATTCACAATCCCCAATGGCAGGCACAGTTTCTTTTAAGATGAGTATTTTCACATCTGACATCTGACATATGCACTGTCTGATGTCTGGTCTATCTGACGGCAAACAGAAGGAATTCCATGCATGCTAACATCAGAAATATCCAGAATGAGGGGTTTTAATGCTCTTAACTCATGCATGCAAACACTAGGAATTTCATATATGTTTCAAGTATGACAAGAGCTTATGTGTTTTTAACCTGTGCTCAGATACATTCATTTAATTTTTAATCACTTGCATGCTAACTTTGTTTGAGTTAGCATTATGTGTCACGTAAGCTAGCTAGAGCTATGATGTCTATCAGCTTCATACAAGTTTACCTTTTAAAAACAAATTTGACTGGTTTCCAGCACGGTACATTTTTTCTAAATGTAGAAAATGTCCCTATAAGCTATCATGACATTGAGGCTTTTCTGCCTCCAAGCTGTGTGGCCATACTGCGTGGGTAGCTTTTATCACCACCACTCTGATCTGGTAGCGTTGGTCGAGCTTTTTGCTCTCAGAGATGAGACAGAGGGTGACTGAAATCTGGATCTAGAAAGTGAGAAGAACAGCTGGGACAGATACAGTAGACTATGTGTTGACTAACAGATGGACTCTACCTACATTTCGACTGCACATTTGTAAATCACTTTTACAGCTGGGATTATTCACACACTAAATATGGCATCCTGTGCACTTACAGATACAATATTTTCTTTGCTGTGGCCTCTTTATTACTATAGTGTGCAAATAACTATGTCTGCTGCATACAGTAATGTCACTAAGGGTTGCTGCTCTACATGTACACCTTTTTCCCCCATGAACAAGCGGGGTCTCTATAAATTAAAGAGTATGGTCTTGACCTGCTCTATATGAAAAGTGTCATGAGATAACTTTTGTTGTCATTTGGCAGTATGTAAATCAATAAATCGATTCTTTTCTATCATGGTGAATGACATGTCTGTCCATGTTCTGAGAATATTTTCACTTTCTCTTTTTCATGCAGCACACTGAAAAGATTAACTCCAGGTGGAAGCTGCTACCCTGTGTTGATTTCCCTTATTAAATCTATGCCAATCACAAAGGAGAACATTTAGAAAGAGGGAGTGAAACAGATCATATCAAATGATGCACCTCTGCTAGGTTTTCAGAAAAACATAAAACCCCCAGAAATACTTCAGGGACAGTTATCATTTCTTCAGAATCATTTGCATGCTACCATGGGTCTCTGTCTCTCACTCCAAAAGCAAATGAACTCATTTTCCCCAGGGATCACGTGGTCAGTGATCGGTAAATAAATCAACTGAGAAGACGGATGTCTCTCTGTCTACTCAGGGTGGCATATTGACTGATTGACTGATTTATACACTGACTGTCATCTGGTCGGTTAATTCATCATTTTGTGTCAATGACAGCGACTGCATTGCTTCAGTAATTGCTCATATGGATGAAAGAGCATGTGTGAAAGATTTATCATCGGCATAAGATAATAAAAGTGATGAGTTCACTCTTTTAGAGAGAAAATTGAATGGATGCTACTGGTGTTCCTTGACCTGGAAAAGGGAATAGTCTAGAAGTGTAGGTGAGGAACCTGTTGCCACTAACATATAATGGATTATTCCATTTCAGGCTTCCCCCATGCGGGAAATTGATTAGAGGAGGTGGTGAATGCTTAAAGCTGATTCAAAAGGCCACAATTCGACTCAGCTGCAATTAGGATTTGACATTTTTACTTTTTAAAAAGGGTGACTAAAATAAATAAGTGATTTCTCCAATTTTTATTTCAAATACTGAATCAGAAATGCCCCAGAAAAAGCTGTTGAACAGAAAACAGCCATAGCAACAATAGTAAACACAGCAGTGATATACTGGCTAGGTTCTGTGTTAGTCCTTAAAGAGGAGGAGTTTTTCACTAAAAAACTTTTATTCCCTTACATTTATTTTACAGGTACACAGTAGTTGCTAATTACTTTTCAGATTATTTCATTTTACATTACAATTTCAAATTATTTCAAATGTGAAAGTTATTATAATTAGATACTACCCTAAAGTAAACAGAGTTTTTTTAAATGAGCTCCACAGAGAAAACATTAAAATTCTGCTTACACATTAATGCAAGGGTTTCCAAAGTCTGACTCTGCGGGGCCCCCTCAGACAAATGTAGACAGTTTTGCTGCTAATATTTATGTACTTTTACTCATTAAGATTTTGAATGCAGGACATTAACTTGTAATGGAGTATTTCTGTGTTGAGGTATTACTGCTTTTACTTAAAAGTTTTTGATACTTCTTCCACTATCACCGCTGGTTAATAACTGAGAAGCAAGCATACAATGTGATCGATCAATCAATCTTTGCTGTGTGATTTAGTGCTATTATCCCTGAAGCTAGATAGTATTATATTTCATGGTGTAATAACTTCCTTTCACATGATTATGGAGGTTCACTTATTTGAAATTAAAATGGTGTAGATGCAACAGTTTGAAGTTTATTTGATGCCAATTTAAGATCAGATCATTAAACAAAGGCAAACTTGGTCCTTTACAGAATGAGACATATGAAGGTCAGTGTATGAAATGACAGTGCAAGCTAACAAACACATTAACTAGATGCTGTAATCCTTGACGACTGGGATTCTACATCATTACAGATAGATAACAATTACATCATCTTCCCATCATTCATGACCTTGTGACCATGATATGGTTGCAGTGAACAAATCAATCACTCCGAGCTAATTTTACACACTTCATGAAAGGTCATCTAACTGATTGTGGTGGTAACATGATTAACTGTGGTAACTAAATTTATCATACCTTTAATTCATTGATTTTTCTTTCTTTTTACAACTATGTACTGAAGTGATTTATTCAGGTACATCTTCCCCACAAAGGCCAGTATGTCAGCAGGTCACAAACACTGATACCCTGACAGCCAATCTGCTGTGTGCTGTAGACACAAGATCAATAGAAATGGAGTGACAAAGTGAACTCTTTCCACTTCACCTTTGATGGATTGCAACAGAGTAACGTAGGATCAGGGCCATGCATCTTCACCATAATGTTGTCATGCTGCCGTAAAAACAGGCCAAATACTGTCTGTGGTGGAACAAGGAAATCCTTCCCCATTTTCTACTGACAAGCTGTGGGAATTGAGAAGCAAATCATCAGGAGCACACTGTTCTTCTGTGGCAAATGACAAAAACATGAGAGCACCTCATAACTTTTCTCTGAGAAAGATGTAGAAAGCTGCAGATTTGGGGTGTTTCAGCCCCGATTTCTGAACTCTATGTTCTGTTTCCATAACTTACTCCATTCAACACAATTGGCCATAAGAAAAAGTAAATTGTAAGCCAATAGGAGATGAAGGACAATGACTAAAAGATCATACCATAAAAGAAAGTCTGTAAAAGTGACTTTTAAAAAGTGCATTGAAAGGTTACATTGCAGGCACTTTGCTATTCTTATCCAGTGCAAAATCCCAAAAGTTCAAGGGTGGGAAAGGTCAGAGTCTGTAAATCCCCTCACTGCGGGTATCTACTGAACGTACAAGGAAAATTAATTCAATATGAGCTACAGCTGGAAAAAAGGAAAGAAAAGCACAGTAAGATACAGCAGAGAATTACTGAGTCTCATAACAAAGAGTACAGTGACAACAGGTGGCAAACAAAAATGGAGTGAAGTCACACGTTCAGAAGGTAGAGAAGATTTTGGTTTGGGGGAAAGATCAGACTCCCCAGTCAGCTAATTTTAATAAGTTAGGTTAGTTAGTTAATTGAAATGCTACAAGTTGCAACACTTAAGTAATGCCTTTGATTAATGTGGATGATTTAGTTTGCACAATTTGTAGTGTAATTATCAAAGATAAAATCAAAAGTTGACAAAAAGATTGTTTTGTCAAGTGTTGTTTCCAAGGTAAAGGATGAACTTTCAATCTAAAATGTTAATATCTTCAGTTCCTCAACAACTGGGCAAACTCCATCTGCTGAGGAAGATCATGTGATACAATCAAAAGCTCCAGAGCAGCTTCTAAACAGCTACTGTTTCCAAGGTCAAGAATGAACTTTTAATCTCACATTAAGTTTGTTTTGATGGTTTAAAATCTTCCCAATTTTCTAAACAAAGTTTCTGAAAATTAAGTTGTTCTTTCACATGAAAATCACAGCATGCAATATAAAGTATACAGCTGGCATTATTCTTCCTTTTTCTTATTTCAACAAATCTCTTCAACGGGCAAAACCAACAACGTGTTAGTCTGTCTCTCAATATTTTCTGACTTCCCTACCCTGACTGTTGCTCTCCGCAACAAGCCCATTTATTTTCACTAAAGGAGTAAACCTTTAAAAACGGATCACTATAACATAGTTTCATTTTTATAGGCTAATGTAATTTCCTAAAACAGCTAGGTGCTATGGGCTTTTTTTGGCAAACATTACTCAGACAGGAGGGAATAGTGCTTTTTCAGCTATTTTTAGCTTTGGATTTGATTTGCTACAGAGTATTTGTTTTATATTTTTATAGGACAGTGTGTGTGTGTGTGACTGACTTACAATAAACTAGAGTGTGCATGCTTATGGTATTGAACATATACACTAGGATAACGTATATCAGGCCTTGGATACACAGACTTGTTAGTGGGATCAGTTTATTGTTGGTTTTGACCTCATTCTTTAGCTTTTTAAGTTACATGACTGGCGATGTAGCATGGATGTTTATTCTGAAGTAAGCTGCCTTCACAATAATATTCCCATCTGACTTAAGCATAAACAAAAGGCCAAGTTTGAAGGTCACTCCCTCTCTCTGATCTGCTTCATCTCTGCTGTCCAACTTCTCTATCCGTCCTCCATTTGTATCCCACTCAACCAACTGAAAACCATAATCACAGCTGTCTCAGCTGCCCACTTACTGATACTGCATTTATCTGTCTAACTTCCCCTTCTTTTTATTTTCTTGCCTTTGTTGCCATGGCTTTGTCATGTCTGCCGTTCAGTACATGTGAGGCAATTTATTGCCTATTGTCTTATTTACTGTCTGGTTTTGTTGTATCTTGTTTTCGTGCCCTTTAACAATTTTTCTCAAAAGCACAATTCTGTTTATTTTGATCCTGCATCCGTCTGCACAATTCTATTTTGACAGTTCAGTCTTGAGATGTGCTTTAACTAAACAAGACAGCCCTTGTCTCCAGTTCCATTTACACAAGCACACTTACAGCCTACTTACAGCACTTTTACTGTAACTTAACTGTAGCTAAAAGCCTTGTTTGGAATCATTATTGTAATGACTTCTCTATAGCTCAACAGCTATGCACAAGAGTCATAACATCTGCAGCTATGTGTCAAAGTGAAATAAGAGGTGGTGTGTTTTATGAGCCTTTTCACTATCCAGCAAGTCTCATAAAGCATTTTGAAATGAGCACAAACTGTGTTGTGTTCCTCCATCTGCAACTCCACTAAGTGAAAGCAGCTTGGGTTGGACAAGTAAAATAACTTAAAATCAGCAGCGTTGAAACTACCTATGCATCATAATTGTGATCTACAGTGTATGAACAGCTGTAGCTATATCTTTGCTTTCCTTCTTCTTCTTCTTCTTCTTCTTCTTCTTCTTCTTCTTCTTCTAAAAAAAGAATATTCCCTTTAGGATTATTTGAACTAATTGAAACTAATGAGACATTTTAGCCTCCAGAATGTTGCTTTAAGTGGATTTGAAAAGAGGATCTAAACACAGATCAATGGCACAGTGGGCAAGAGACGTGCAGCAGCCATGTCTCCTACTGTCTGCATCGATAGCAAACAAAGGGAAAGCAAAGAAAAGGAAAGAGCGGGGAGGGAGAGACTTTCATGGGTACTCCACCTACAAAGTCAAACAGCTACAAGACAGCTGCCAGGGATCCTTTTCTACTCAAGAACACCAACAGGAGTAAAATCCTGCCTTGTGCCAACTCCTAAAGCTCCATCAGCATATTAACTGTGACTGGAGTAAATAGAAATCAGAATCAACTGCAATTAACAGGAAAACCTCTTTAAAATATATATATTGTGTTGCACAAGTCAAATATGCCCCGGTCACTTTGCATTGTCCACTTCATATTTAATAATTTAATCTAGTTTACAACAGCCAGTGAGTGTTAATGAAGCTACAGTAAATTTTAAAAAAAAAAGTTTGATAGTATAGACAAAAAAATCTTAAAAGAGTGTTCTACAGTATGAGAATATATTCTGTATCATATCATATCAAAATTGATGCAGCAAGAGCAGAGTTATCATCTTTTTTATTCAGTCTAAATTACCCCCAATGCAACTCAACTACCAACAGATTGATGTGAGTTTTCGGTTTGGCATCGCCAGTAGCGGCTAATGTAGCCTGGAGCCGCTAGCCTCAAGCAGAGATGAGGAGCGGGCAATTTCACACAGCTCCCTCTGGAGCCACATAAAGCTTTATGCTACTTTTTTCCCCATATGCAGTAGTACTCTCCAAAACCTGGAAACACACTTTGATGTATAAAATGTGTAAAATTTGTAGAGTTCCCCTTTAACTCAAGGTCCACCTATTATTTTTTTCTTAGCTTTCAACTGCATCCAACTGTCTCCCTCAGTGGATGGAGTTTACCTGTCATGATACCTGTAACTGTCACTTGTCTCCATACCAAAACCTAAACCCTCATATAAAATTGGTTTATGATAGAGGTTTTCAGGATTTTATGATGTAAGAAGATGGAAAACACTAGCTAAGTAGACACATAAAGTAGCATGTATCTACTCTGTTGAGTTTCAGTAAATCTGCTATTTTCTCCAGGGAGTACTGTAACAAATAGATGTGTTGTAGTTTTAAACTTGCTAATCATACTCACTTGTTTGTTGCGACCTCCTCTAAACACCAAGAAAGAAACCCAAAACTGAAGTCTGAAAAGTTTTCTTCAATGTTAGCCTGAGTTTAACATTGACAGTACAGTACAGACAGTAAACCATCAACATTGCTTCCTTTAGAAAAAAAGTACATCTGTGTATATTTAGCTTAAAGGTCCCTAAAGCCCATTTTCTCAGTCAACATATTCTTATGAGCGATGAGTTCCTACATGAACACAACATTTTCAACTTAAGTTTGAACAGTTTTACTTGTTCCACATGAGAGTTTTATGTATTTGTGTTTTTGTCAGTGGTTTAAAGTGGACAGAGCTCACTCGGGAACAGTCGTACTGTGCACCGATCAGAATTTACTAATATTTAAATCAAGATGACAGTTGTGGGGTTGTTTACTTACAGTATGTTACCAGCGCTGTCAATCAAATCTGGTGAAACCACACCAGATTGTTGCTTATGTAGACATGAATATTTCATGTTATAGAGACACACTTGAGATTTGAGTTTTCTGGGGCTTGAATGGTGAATTAGTTTGAAATACAGTTGTAAGAAAGCTGGAAAATTATTATTGTGCAGCTGATTGAAATGAAGTTGGTAAATTCATGAAAACCTATAGTTTGCCAATATCAGTTTGATGTCTAGCTGTGTTAACTACAATTATGACATAAGGATGTCATTATTACTACACGTGATCTCAAAATCATGGAAGAGAAATCTATCATTTCCTGCACATTTTACCAGTATAATGCTATACTTTACTTGAGGGGGGATACAAAAATATTAAGTGATGGCAAAGTAATTATGCATTCCTGGTAAAAATCAGTATGACGCGTTATATTCACTGAGGGAGTACGTAAATACTTACTAATATGTACATAAGAGGGGAGTAATGATTAGGTTGAGAGCTATTTAGAGGCTGATTCAGTTAATCAGGGATGATTCATTAAGTGTTCAGTGTGCACAGTCAGACATGTAGGAACTCATCATTAAGCAATGACAGTGTGTGCTCAAGTAACTTATCATTATCTAATGTATAGGCCTAGTGTTTGATTCAGTTTGCCTATTCATAGGGACTACTTGTTAACTATTCATTATCAATTATTTCCCGGGTTTCCCCCTGTTCATTCACTGCTCAGGATTTATTGTTCAGTCTTTCATCAAGGTGGTGAGCTCCCCTGATTTTTGAAGGTCAAACAGAATGCAACCAGCAGTTTTGGGATTAAATAAAATGCTATAGATTGCCTCCTACAGCGGGGAACAACGCACACAATAACTTAATTTTAAAGGAGACAATTACTATATAAGCAAGAATGTTCACAGCCTGATAGGCTACTTTGTTGCTGTGAACGCTAAACACCGCTAAGCACACACTAATCCGTGGTCGGTCCTTAATCCCCTGCAGACAACACGGTACTCGCTGCGGACCGTGCCAAAGTGGCCCTTTACGCATAATCATCGCCTACGATCTTGCTCTAGTGTCTGTTTGCGTAAAGGCACAACAGTGCTGACTAACCTGGCTGCCTCTGCACCCTCTACCTCTCCTCCCGGTGGGCTCTGTGATACTTCGTGGTGTTTGTGCCATCTAGGGTTACCCGCCGCTCCATTGCAGTCTTTCTAGCTCGGAGTCTTCGCACCGAGGGGGTCGCACCTCTCCACCTGCTCGCTCTTGGACACACAAATAACTTCAGAATGATTTAAAACAAGCACAGTACAACTTTCTTTGGATCTACTAAAACTTTCGGCTTTGGATGAGCGTTTTTGGAGCGAGGAGACAAAAAGAAGCAAACAATTACAAGGACATATTGTGTTTTCACTGACAAGTAACTATACTGCACCGCGGGGAGAAAATAGAAAAACGCCGTGCCATGTAGCAGCATTCTGTTAAAAACCCGCCTGGAAATATATAGACGAGCCCACACACCAACGAGCTAGTTATTTTTACTTGAAGGGGGAAACTACAAATATGCTGTGAAGCTCCTTGTGTCAGCTCGGCTGCCGGCAAGCGCAGGTTCCAGAGCATCTGCTGGTGAAAAATTTGTCAAGGAGAAGTGTGAGAGGAGAAGCGATATGCGGCTGGGTAGGCAGCTGGTTTCGCAGTTCGCCTCCTGGAATTAGTACATGAATGGGAAGGGAGCGGCTGTAGCCCCGAACCAGGGAAGCAGAATATACTGTAGAGCCTGCGGTGGCACACAATGGATACTTGTCCGTCTGTAAAGGTAAGAAATTGTCCTTTACATGCAAGAGTTCTGACTGCCATGCACTCGTAGACGAGATTTTTAGTTAATTATGTTGCTTTTTCTTCCATGTGTGCTGGATCTTTTAATGACATTTCACCTTCAACTCGGTTGGCTGCGAATTCTAACGCGCCGATTTGAACGCAAAATAATGTTTTCACGGGTCACCGCCAACAAGCTGTGGATTTGCGATACCTGATGGAAGGCGGTGTGTTAATGGGCTGTTGGAAGGTGGCTCATAGGCTACTCCTGGACAATTACAGGTATCCACAGAAAGTAATCTGATCGGTGAAAATCTTAAAATCTAACGGTTGTCTTTATTTATTTCATTGCTTTTTAAAATGTTTTCTATGTGGGAAAGGTTGTTGCGTTGCATTGAAATCAAGAAAGCTGCGAGCTTGTATAGTTGTGCCCGCGCATACTAATTCAGGGTGTGTATAAACGTGCGCGTTTTGTGGGTTTTGCCTATGTGTGTGTGCTGTCCTATTCATGTGTGTTTGAGAAAGAAAGAAAGACCGGAGGGGAGGGAGAGATTAGCCTACTCTTTCCTAAATGTTCCCTTGTGCTTCAGTAGACGTTTATTAAACTCGTACTCCCTTTAAGTTGCACGAATGGACTGCTATTTGTGTGTGCGTGTGTGTGTGTGTGGGCGTGTGTGTGTGTGAGAGAGAGAGAAAGAGGGTTATATCATATGTCCCCTCTGTGCTTACAGTTGATTGCTTTATTAAACTTGCAGTCCCTTCACGTCCTGGGAAAATATTGGCTTGTGCTGTGTGTGTGCGCGCATGTACGTGTATATGTGTGTGTGTGTGTGTCTGGTTAAGGGATCGATGGCCGCCATGAGGCACCATGGGCAGCAGTGTTACGCCACCACCCACTGTAATCACCACCCTCTTGTGGATTAGAAGTGGTAGCATGGCACTTGCGATCATCGCAATAAAAAAAATATCCGAGTCCGGAGGTTAAAAAGTGCCGCTCGGTCAGTGAAGGCTTTTCAGCACCTCGGACAGCGCAGACAAGCAAGGCTGCAGTAGGAGGGAACATTTTGACTCCCATAATGGGGCTTTTATCGACACTGAAATAGCTGTTATTCTCCAGAAATCACACTATGAAGGATTTGTCTCCAGAATACAGAATTTTATTCATGAAAATGTTTCTGACGCAAAATGACTCACTGACAAGTGCACTCTGTATCCAAGCCGTACTATTTATTGCCATAGCCTCTGTAATTTATTCCAGTAGATATCACTTTCCAAGTCTACAATCAAAGCTTCAGAATAAACCAAAAGTGACCTATCTAAAACGGGAATGAAAGGCCTTATTCATTCACTGTTAGGTATTTTCAGTGCACACTTCCAATACTACACAAAATACAGGCTGTAATATGTAAAAGAATATTGCACATTCCATCATCGAGGAGTGGCGAGGAAATGAACATTCTTATACTACATGCCATCTTCTCTAAATTGATAAATAACGCAGGTGGTCTGCCAACATTTTCAACAACATTTTAAGATATGTGCACACACATAAAACACACAATGACAAAAGAATACACAAAACATTAAGTTCATATCGTCTAGTAATGTTATGCAATACGATTTCTTAAATTAAACAATAGTTTAAAATAAACATTTAAAGAGGCATTCCACTGATTTTTCACATCCAGTTCAGTTTATGTGGAGGACTACTCAGCCTGTGGAAACAGTTGTGTTCTGTCTTCTGTGGCTTTGGAGAGAACTGTGAGAAAATAACCCTGATGATGTCATAGTGATGTCATCAAGGTTATTTCAGCCTGGGTTTGGCCTCAGACTTACAAAATGGGGCATTGTGTTTGAAATACATGGACATGCATGCTGAAGACAGGGTCTAAAGAAAGACACTGAAAGAAGCCTTTTCTTGAGATCAAAAGTCAGGCTCTGCTGCCTTTATTTCAACAGTTTTTTTTAACTACTGCTTGTATGTTTTTCCACCTCATGAAAATATATACTATATCGCTGGAATACAAAATTATTTCCCAGAGAATTCCACAGTTTGGCTCCACATCTGCTTTAACATAGTGCACACACACTGATTTTTGAAATTACATTTCCTTCTGTGGTCATCATCACCTGAGTTTAATGCGATGAACCTCAGAACCTTTTCAGGCAATAATCTGTTTTTGGCTCTATACATAACTAACCTTAACCCCAACAACCTTTTTAATTCCTCTAAATCCTTCAATTTTATTACTTGCTCTCTATTGGCTACATAGCAGGCCAATCAAATAGTCTATTGTTTCCATTTTTATTGTATTTATTTAATTTATTTGTCAAGGACAATACAAAAAACATTGTAACAGGTTTCAATAACATGATACAGTGTTGCATATAGGATTTCTAGCCAAGGCTCATTTGCGACTCCTGTCCCTTGTTAGGCTTTTCTACTTAAAAATAGTCATAATATATCTAATATATCTAATATAATCATGATATATATCATCATTACCAAAAGTACATTAGTTAAATTGAGCACATAGTAAATAGTGACATTCTAATACATGTGACGTGACCATACAAAAATTACAATTGTTACATCACATTACAGTCAGTGTGTGTGTGTGTGTGTGTGTGTGTGTGTGTGTGTGTGTTTTGGTTTGTGACCTGTTAAATGTCCTTATTGTCCTTTTAAACAAGATTACAGTGTTATCCTTGCCAGGGAACAACATGAGCAGGAACTGTTGAATTCATTTTTATTCCGTTTGTATTCATTGTCATTTAGGTCTTTAGTTTCTCATTGCTAACAGTCACAACAGAACTGTCAATGGTGCTCATCTGATATGTTGATATCACCAGCAGTTATTGTCTGTCAATGCCTGATGCCAAAATGATGCTGGAGGGTTAATGCCTTCTGTCGAGACTGCTCGGTGAAATTGATAGGCCTGCTTTGACAGATGAGATAACCTGCAATCGCAAGCAAATGCAATTTACGGGTACGGCAGATGGATGCTGAGGATGCACTCAGAAGTAGGCCAGTTTTACCTTGGGGAGAAGCTCAACATGCACAGAAGGCTCCCAGAGAATGTTAGAAAGTTGTTGTTTTGCAAAGGAAATTATGAGAGAGAGGTGGGTGGAATGGGATGGAAGCACTTCTGTTTTATTAAACTCCACACTGAAATAATAGAGAGGGGGGATCAATTCCTGTTCAGTTCTGGTTCACATGGAAGGCAATTGAAGTTCAAAAATTAAGTGGAAAATAACTTGGGATTTAGCCTTAAACCCTCTGTGGTGTCTCTGCACAATTCTCATCTCCTAGCTGAATTTTAAGTCTGCTGTGTGAGGGAAAGTGGAGTTTGGTTCCTTGCCAGAAAACTCTCCTGTGTTGCCTTGTTCACCCACCTTCACCAGCAAGATGAGCTGGAAAAGACAACAAATATACTGTATAAATAAATAAATACAAAACAGGAGCAAGGAGGAACCAACATGCAGGCAGTCAGATGCGTTTGATCTGCTGTAAAATAATGAATATACAATAAAGCACTTCTTGGGAATGGAGCGCAGCTGCAGGGCATTTTGGTGTGCTTCTTCACCTCAAATTGCCGTGCATTAGAGGGAGACATTTCCCTAATGAATTTAATCATCGCTCCTGTTGTCACTGAGTTGGTCTTTGTTTGTATTTGTGCCTGGTGACTACAGCCCAGCTGCTGTTGTACAGCATATGTGCAGAGTGAAGCTGACACTTCATGCAGTGTTTAGAGACATCAGCTGCTTGGGTGGAGCCCCAAGATTTGTAGAACTGAACTTGTGTTAAGGATGGTTTTACTAAATAATCGAGAGTGGTACAGCAGCTCTAGAGAGCTTGTTTTTCCCCTTTTTCTTTTAATCAGCACAGAAAACACATCCCTACCCTCGACAAATCGCCTTCCCCAGCTCCCACACAGACATTCACAGATATTTTTCTTGTGATCTTAAGTGAAATAAACAGCTCTGTCAGTCAAATTATTTTTTAAAGCTGTGTAATATATCAAAAGATTAATTTAATATATTTTGCTGTCATGAGGGCATAAGATATTGTCTGAAAATACCAGTATGATGAGGATGAGACTGTTACATCAGGATCTTTGAGATGACCTAGAATGCATTAGTTTAGATTGCCATTAAAGGAACATACTGCCTTTTTTGTTTGCCCATTTACTACATATAGTCACCCATTTTCCAGAGAATACCACTTTTGCAGCTTTCCAGGTAGCCATTATTTTTAGCTTATACTTATATTATGAGATATAACTAGCAGATATGTAACTTGCTTGAGTCAGGTGCATCACAGGCAACAATTACAACAACTTTTTTGTCAACTTTGAAATGAATTGTTATTGCATGATAATGCAGTTGATAGATGTCTGGGTAATTTTGAAAAGTCATTCATGTTCATGTGCTGCTGGGAAATTCTGATTGTCCTGAATCAGTTAATTTTGTGATTTAACCTGTTCAGATCCACCCATTCCAATGGACATAACTTTTCTAGGATGTCTAGATCTATGATTACTGTCGTCTGACTCCACCCAAATGCACAAACTTATTTGACTGGATGTTTATAAGCCAATCACAGTGTTCGACATCATCTAAAGTGGACTGCAGTAGAGCCACACCCTGTGTTTAAAGTAAACATGAGATGTTATATTATAATACATGTCAAAATATCATGAAAGATTTATAGCTTCTACTCAGGATTTTTCAAAAAGATCCGTTGGAATGGTCACTGGAAGTGAAATAGGGAAATGAATAGAGAAATACTGTTTTGACTTATTCTGACTGTTCTTATTTGATTTTATAATGATACAATCGGCTTATAATGCATCCTATTGATTATGTACACAGAATATTGAACTCAACCCAATGAAGTGAACAAACTACTCTGGATTGACCCCTTGTTTATCAATAATTTTGTTAAAATAATACAAAATATATATGCAATGTGTTTTCAAGCATCACTTTATTCATTGATATGAGTTAGCCATGCATGAAAAAAATTAACTCATGTTTTTTGTTGAAATAAGGTCTCGTAAGACTATTTATTGTAATTTTCAGGTGGTCTCTTGCGTTCAGATTCTCCGTCCATTGGAATGGACAGTATTTTAATCAATTTTTTTTTGATTGTCAATGATTTGTGAGTGCATTTAGAGTAGAAAGCCACCATTACAATATATATTTTTTTGTGTTAGGAACATAATTGGGTTCTGAACGGGTTAAGAATACAGCTGTTTAAAGTCTCAAATGTGGACCTGGAGCCCCCCACCAGTACTTGAATAAGAAAACCCATTTTTCTCTCATGTTCGTTACCTCACAGCCTTCCCAAAGCTAAATAAAGGCAGAAATAATTAAAGCCAACTTTATGTGATGGATAACTTGTCCAAGTCTTAAGTCTTTGCACTCTATTTTGGAAATGGTCTGTAGTATAATATGTGATTTGTGTGTGGACATAGAACAAAGTACAGGCTTTATTCATTTTGTCTAGCCAATAAACCTTTGTAATTAATAAATTAATTGGGAATGAAAGTTTAAAGCATTTATTACATTCCTGGACTGCCAGAAGGCTTTTAAGCTGGGAAGAAACAGTAGCAGTGTGGTTCATGTTTTGCTCGGCCCACCACTCTGGTCCAGACTGAAACATCTCAAGATTTATTGAATGGATTGACATGAAATTATGTACAGACATTCATGC
Organism: Thunnus thynnus; assembly: GCF_963924715.1. Taxonomy (NCBI): domain Eukaryota; kingdom Metazoa; phylum Chordata; class Actinopteri; order Scombriformes; family Scombridae; genus Thunnus; species Thunnus thynnus. The sequence continues at coordinate 24,957,054 of NC_089532.1, read as the reverse complement.
TCCCCAGAGGATGAATCCTAATGATTTTGGTGGTCCCCTGACTTTTCTTCTAACAGCACCATGAGGTTGACATTTGTGGGTTTTTGACAATGTCATGAACTGTCACACATTCATGCCCCCTTCAGGATGAACTGTAATAACTCTGATTATCCCTTAAAGATCTCCTCCAGACATGTACTGTAACAATAATAATTGGAACAATAATGTGTGTCTTATATGGTTTTTCCACAAAACTAACTATAAATACCCTGTGAAATCCTTAAAACGACATTTCCTCCTTCTCCCTCATTAAAAATTCCAGAATCTATGAATATACAAATGTTTTAATCTCAAAGTTTAACTGCTTTACACAAGATGTCTCTTACTTCACTGTAAAGCATATGATCACTGGAGGCTTCAAGTTTCCACATCACACTTGTGTAAGTTGAATACTGGACCAACACTGGCGTCTTAACGGATTGTGATGTCACAAATCATGCTTGTAGGCCCGCCCCTTAAAATCAGATTTTCAATGAGCTCAGAGAAACTTTCTACTTTTAGCAGATGAATATGAAAACATCCTTCTAGTGTCAAACTCTGCACATACATCATTCTGTACAGTGAAGCTCAAACATTCAACTGTAGGAACAAGAAGAAAAACACATTTTGAGTGGAGGGAGACTTTAACTTTTCATCTAGTGTATCATTTGGTCAAAAAAATGCGAGCATGCTAACATGCTGAACTGAGATGATGAACATGGAAAACATTATATCTATTGACATGTTAGTATTTCCCTTGCATTGCACTTATTATTTTAACAATGGGGTGTTATGTTTGAAAGTTACCACAACAACAATCTATCTAACTAATCCAATCTATTGATACATACATGTTCATAATTATATAACATTTCATTGTACTAGTAATATATGAAACTTGTGCATAGTGTAGTGTCCTGGGGGCGACACAGTGAGTGTCTTCATACCTCAAGAGATGCTGGAGTTTTGACCCTCTCCATGCACCTTGTAAGTAAATAAAGTTGAGCAAGAAATCCCTAATGCAGAACAGTTTGTGTTAAAAGGTTAAAAACATGGCAATATACAGTAGATTAATGATAAACCATGTTATTACAACAGTTGACAGTACAATCACAGTTTTTAGATTTCTGTAATCTAAAATATCCCTCTGCTTTTTCCATTCCATATGTCAAATGTCACTGATGAGCTCTCAGAATATAACTCTCTAACAAAAGAAAAGAAATTCTGCACACAACGCCCTCTTTGGTTCTTCGCATTCAGCTAGCAGCTTAACTTTTTGCAAAGAAGGATTTTAGCGGGTGCCAGTTCACCTGCTTGAGCTGTGTCCTTGTGTCTACATTGCTCTGGTTGTGCCGTGATGTGGCTTTTCCTGGTAGTCGCAGCAGGAAGCACTTGACTCCAGAGTATATCAAAGTGAGCCGCAGACTCTGAGGGCAGGGCCATTGTGAAGCTCAGAGAGAACCTTGGGGAGTTTACATAGGCGACAGCTCCCTTCCTTTGTGAAACACTAGTCGGAACATTAAGATGTTACTGCTGACTGACAAATATGACCGTGGGGACACAGATATACAGCAGCAGCCACGGATGTGAAACTTGAGAACACTTCAAGTCGGAGGGAAGACATTTTCTGTTGCAATAATTACGGAGCCAGTAGGGACGACAGCATGTCTAGAGCACAACTCTAACTTTTGTTATAGTCATGAATAAACACTTTAAATTACACTGTAAGTCAGATTACACAGGCTAAATTCATCTTATTTTCTCCCCTTTATGTTCCGTGTTGTTTCTTTTGTTTGATTTCCAGATTCAATAGGCTTGCGAGCACTGAGAGCTGGCATTCTAATTTTGCTGTGACCCTTTCTTCTCTCCCACATGAATTCTCTGTTGTTGTTGTTGTTGTTGTTGTTGCACTTTTGAATACAGTGGGCCCGTGTTATTTAATGGCAGGTTCATTCATCATAGTCAGCAGCTTCAGCCCACTCAAGCTACAGTATTTCAACAAACTTTAACACTATAAAAGCTTCGGAGTTTAGGCTGCTCACAGAGCGTTCAGCCTGAGAGGAAAGGGCAGTCATGTGATGTTCAGTGTCTCACACAGAAGGGATATAACAAACACATATGACATATACGACTGTCTTATTTACAAAGATGATACAATTTGTCTAAATATTTGATTGGAATTGGAAACAAAATGCATTACTTTATTGGAATAAGAAGAATACAGTATATTGCCGTGCTGTTTGCTATGAGTCCTTGTCTGTCCCACAGTGCATTGCTAGTGTCTCCAAATTAAACACCCTAGTTGGCTGTTACTTTCTCTAAGCAAACTTGTGGTTCCTGTTAAAATGATTTACAGCTCGCAGGCATCATGGATCACAGCTTCTCAGGAAAAAGGTGACATGTCATGATGTCAGTGTCTGCCAGCATGCTAACTAGCAATGATAAGCGCTGATACATGCCACAGTTTTAGATTAAAGAGTAATTTAATACCAGACTGCAAATCAGTGTTTTACTGCCCTTACTGGTCGCAAGTTTAAAGCTTGTATGCTCTGTTGCGCCCGTAACCACACCCATCAGTGATGTCACAGTGTACTGGCTCGCCCCCTCGAGTTCACTTCTACATGGGTGCAGAAAAGTGAGAAGTTTAAGCACAGTATCTTCAGTTTGTGTTAAGTTGATCTTAAAGCATCACTCTTGACATTGTAAAAGGAAGCTTGACAAAACAATCCCAACACAAGGGTGTTACTTTTTCCAAAGATGGTCACATGATCTTCATCAGATGTTTCACAGCTGTTCAGGCTGGTGTTATTTCACTGTCATCAAGTGACACTGCCCAGTAAGCAGCTATTTGGTGATTTCTAGATCAGAGGATTTACAGACATTTAGCTTGAAACTTGATTGAAAATGAAAGTTAATTAGATGTCTGGGGTGCATACAGTATAACCAGTGTTTGAACAGCATTGCAGTTACTATAGCTCAATGTGAAGCAGGTTATAACTACATGTTGAAACAGCTTAGAAATCTTCAAGATAGGTAGATATACAATTTAAAAGCCAAATAATATAAAATAATAAATACAACTGAATAAAAGTTGAGAATGGAGCCTAAAAGTAGGACTATAATCTTTAACATATAATATCCACTGAATATACACTGCACAACGATAATGCCCAGTAATACTGCTTGGCTGGATGTATATTTTATATGCACTGCTTCATAAGACTGGTATGGATTCATCAAAATGACACCAAATTGTCTCTATTTGGATCATAATAAAGTTAAAAATAATATATATATAGTTGATAATATTCTTGATCAGACAGATTAAACACTTGAAGTAGTTCCATTACTTCATACACAGAAGTCATTTACACACAAACACACATTTCCAAGCTTACAAATCCACTCTTACATCATTTTAACATCCTGCATTAATGTGACTTCTACAGCACAACACAGCTAGCAGGTAATCGTCATTCTCCAAACATATACTTAACACAGATTCTCTCACATAACCACTTTTTTTCTCCCACTGCAGCGTGAAAAAACACAGCCATTGTTGAAGTTATCACTGAGAGCATGACAGCAGCTCAGTTAGGCTGACTCCCCTTACTTGCTGATGTGCGGCGGGCCCCAAGGTTAGCAACAAAAACTGTTTAGCTCCAGAGATCTAAAATGGAGAGCTCGTCGAGCCGCTGTAGAGTGATAACATTCAGGCTCTGCTGGGGATGTTGCCACTGTGAAGAAACTGTAATTTAGAGAGGGGTTGGAAAAGCTTATCTTCCTAAGCCCCTGAGCAAAATAAAGAAATAGTGGGGAGCGAAAAAAAACAAAAAAAAAAAACAGAAGACAGACGCAATGAGTCACCGCCGTTGGCAAACAGGAGTAACAACACCGTGTGGATGAAGGTTCTGTGGTCAAAAAGAGAACAGTCTCGCTTATTATTCATGGAATTTTATGTTAAGACAGTGAGAGTCACCCAAAATGTGACCAAAAGGTCAATTGCCACTACATGTAGGCGACTGTCTTTACTCTGCAGCAGAGGCTGCCTTGGGGTTGTCGCAGTGGGAAATGAAAAAGGTAGACAAGAAATGAGATACTCTGCTTGTCTTGCTATGACAAAGCTGTTGGGCTCACTGGATGCTGAAAACCCTGACTGTGTTGGAAGTGCAACACATTTTTTTTTTCATGTTAGCCCTCTGCCTCAGGTTGATTTTATCCTTTTCAAATCCACCTTAAACCTCATTTGACATATACTGGGCCATGTCCTTGTTCTGTTGTTGTTTTGACTGGAAGTCTTAGGAGAGAATAGCATTTTTTCATGCAGGATTGCCAATACCATCAACAAGTAAAATTCACATGGGTGCAACTTTAAGTGCTCATTATAATTGGCTCTGAAGATTTCAGTTTCTGAGTTGTCCATGCTCTGTTATAAATTGCCGTCATTAGGCAGAAAATGTCCCAATTCTGCTTTAAAGTTGAAGTTCCCTCTCAGCAGCATCTTTGATAAATTGATAGCAGGTCTTTTAATCTCACTGTGCTCCTTTCGGGTCCTCCCAGATGATTGCTCTGTTGATGGGTTCTTTGCAAAGCACTGTCCTTGTCTCACAGCAGCGAGTTTACATCTCTTACTCAGCATGAGCCTACAGTATGCACTGAGTGATCCCTTGGTGCTGCTTTTGAACGTCAACCTTTCTTTTACTTGTTTATTAGGCATTCAAGGTGAGAGAAATTGCAGAGGATTAGGCTTTGAAATGTTTTTCACCATATGACACACACACATCAATGCAGTTTGATTTTTCCATTGTGGTTGAAGTTTAAAGATTCACTCCTGCCTTTGTCCTTGACATGATTCACATAGTTAAAGGTGCAATATACAGTTTGATCACATACTGTGTAGCAATTATTTCTACTTTTGTTATTAACTTTGCACTCATTATGATAAAAAGGGGAATCACCTCCTTTAATTATGAGGAATTAATTTAATCAATTATCCAGTCTCATGAACTGAAGCCATAACTTCTCTGGTACATTTACTTGTAGAACTCTGCTTTAAAGAAACCTTCACAGACAACAGCTTGGAGATGAATGAACATTTATTTATGATTAAATGGGCTAACAAATGAATAAATGAGGTAATAACATGAACAGACAATGGGAAAATCAAATAGGATGAATGCAGTGAAATTTTAAATGGCAAGTTGAAATGGATTGCTTAGCGATGGTGAAGGATGGTAATATGTGAAAACATTAAACTGTTGGAGTATAGTTGAACGCTAAGGTAAAACTAATCAAAGTACGATTCAGAGAATAAAGGACACTGACTTGGTAGTGGCGTCTTCAGGTGCACGTGTGATGACTCCGTCTGTCTTCAGTTGACTCAGAGAATGGCTACACTTGTCCGCAGATGACTCGGGGGTGAATCAGCGTCCTCAGCCAAACCAAACAATAGCTGAAGGTGTTTCTTCATGGTTTACCCAGTGATGATGCTTAGCTTGAGAGCGATGGGGGTGCTGACAAAGTGGACTTCTTCAGATGATCTGGTGCGTCATGCCGGGTCGTTTTGAAAAGAGTTGTAGTTGAAAAAACGCTTTGAAACGGTTCTTTGCAACATGCTTGCTGTTGCAAGAAACCGTTGGATGATTTTGGTCTGTCGTGGAGTGAGTCAGTTAGAATTTGAATCAACTGAGTAGACTCTAAACGTCTTCACCAGAAAAACTGAAGAATAACTTTTTTGGCCAAGCAAAACTGTTACAAAGTTACTAAGATGAAAGAGGGGTAAAGTTGAAGTTGGCCTTCATTTAAGTTAGACTCTTGTGTGCAACTGGCAGAAAGAAACAAACGCAGTTACGTGTTACCAGACTAAATGTCCAGCAAGAAACAAAAGATGGCGTAAGCATTCAGGGACATGGCGTGCATCTCCTGAGTGATCAGAAGTAAGAAGGGGCTCAGATTTTGCCGTTGATTGGTTTTATCTGTTCAGAGCCGGCAGGGGTGTGTTTTGGGCAGAGGGCCAATTTTCTGCACTAAAATAAAGTGACACACCTAAATCCTTTGTCTAGAAGACACCATGGTCTTTCTTTGATGAACTCAAATTCACTTTAGAGATTTGGTAACGTCTAACATTAACACAACTGCATTTCACATTTCCATTAATTCACTATGGCTGATGTACAAGTGATCATAAGACCTGTATTACCTGCCAGCATATATCACTCAATATTAAATGAAAAACAGTTCATGTTAAACAGTACTTAATCTGGTTACATAATGAGATATAAAATATATGTTTTCTTTTTTCACCGACTCTGTTCCTTATTAACATAGATTTTTACTATTTCTATCAAAATGAATTCTTCATACAAAAGGTTAAACAGCAATCAGTTCACTTTGAGCAGACCTGTTTTCCCATGGATTAAACATTAAGGTTTCTGCATTAAACAATCCTCACTATCTTTAACCATCGGACATAGACATGTCTAATATTATAATAAATATAAAGGTTAGAACAGCACAATAGAAATAAATGCAGACACGTAAACATGCAGACTATTTGTGTTCAAACATTCTGTTTCTGCTAGACCACTGGAGGGTAGTATGGTGACACAGCAATTCAAGGCACTTACTCACATTAAAAGTAATTTGGTCAGTCTTTACAGTAGAGAGACCAAAGTTGGACCCTTCTGATATAAAAACACTTCTTGATCCATGTTATCTGGCTTATAAAATGATTAAATTCTTAATTCACATTATCCAAACTTAGCTTAAAGAAAGGGACTAAAATAATGAAATCACTTCAGAGGAATGCGGTCACTCTTATGGCAGAGCCTGTTCTTCATCCATATCAAAGACTCCCTCCGGAGACAGAGAGAGAAGGAGAGGGTGTTGGATGTGTTTGGGTGTATCTATATGTTTTCACAGAGAGAGTGGAGAAAAGAAAGAGAGATGGGACAGACAGTAGGAAGTGGTGACAGGATTGCCTTATTCCTAAAGAATGTGTAATGTCTCCACTTTAAGTCCTTTTTCCAGGAAAGTTTCTAGTCCTTTTTTGTATGAAATTTCTCTATGATGTTCATTTAATTTTGGGATGAAATGATGAAGGAATGTGTGAGATTTTCCAGCCGGGTGTCATAAATTCAACTTCATGGCTCAGCCGGGGTCCTTGAGGTTATTTGAGCCTCGGTGTGATAGAACTGCAAGATATCAAACCTGACACCTTTGCTGGGGATGTGAAAAGTCAGTTTATCTTAAAAGGGTTTTCAGAAAAACAAAGTTCCAAACCTCCCTTTTGACAAAGGGAAGATAACAGTGGGACCAACAGGGCCCCCTACAACTGTAAGCACAACATGTTATATTGCATGTTCTCATACGTATGTCTGTGTATCCTTTTGAGTACATACCAAGATCCCTGTATTTTTCTGAAACTGGGTGCTTCTAAGATTGAAAATATCTCTACAAATACTGGCTGGGTAGCCATTAAATTTATGGTTCTCTGGGATCCATGAATTTAATGGGGGTCATCTAATGGTCATCCAGTGATCTGCAGACTGTTAGTGCTACCAACAGGTTGACGATTTTGGTTCAGAGTCAAATGATTTAACAACTATCAGATAGATTGCCATGAAATATGGTACAGATATATATGCTCTGCACAGGATACATTATAATAACTTTGATGATATCATAAAATCTTGGCTTCACATTATAACCTTTCTGCTTGAATCATCTGTCAACTTTTATATTTACTTTACTATGATGGCTGAAGATAAAAAACAAACATTAGTCCTTCACTTTTCATCCATATTCAATTTGATTTGGACTCTATGGGCTCATCTATTTTTGTGATGGTGCAGTGACCATGATGCAGTGCAAGCAGCGCTCCAACAGTTTGATGTTGTCTTGACCATGAATTCCGTTGTCTGGCTGGTAGTTTTGTGTCCAGCGCAGCATGCATAGGTGGGGGTTTCATTCAAATTTTTTTTTCTATTGTCATTGTACTAATTAACTGTAAAAAACACCATCTGTCTTTGGCTGCAGAAATGTGGTGTTGTGTGTTCACGTCGCACCGCTCCGCACCATCCAGACAACAATATGACTTCCTGGAGACACGTGTCTCCAAATGAGCTATTGTTGTCATGATTATATGTGATTGACTCAGCTGTTACAGGGCTATGAGACCAGGAATGTGACTGGCTAAGAGTGTGTTTAATAATCAGTCTATCTATATACTTATATTGTATATATACTTCACCCAATTCTTTTGCACTTACATGAACCCACACAGTCCATGCACCCAACATCTACAACTTTGTGCTGGTTACTGTCATTGCACCATTACAACAGGGCCCCGGGTTCACATCAACTGAAATGCAGAACTGAAATTCGCCCAATGTTGCTCTTTTTTCGACTTTTAGAATAACCCAGGCAGCATATTCTGGCTTCTTGCTGATGAACTACTCAAGGAATTACTGTAGCATCTTCTCTCCAGAACATTCAGTGAAGTGTTTGATGCTATTACAGTATTTCTAGTTATCTAATGTGAATTAAGATAAATTAGATTAGAATTGCAAGGAAGAAGTAGTCTATGCTTACACAGATCCTTTTCAGATATTAGTTCATATTGTTCCTATATAATAAATACATTCATTTTGTTGGCATCCTTCCCTTTAACTGTAACTAAGATGGGTTGCACTGCATGGCTTGTGTTCCACATGATTACATGAAGTGGTGTAATTGTGGTGTAATTAGTTATAATAAGCTGCTGGCAAGCATATCCTGGGATGCAGGGAAAACTGCCAAAAATAGGAAAATTATGTGAGAGCTAAAATAAAATGTAGCGCTGTGTGCCTCTGATGATCGTTTTGTGCATCTGCAAATTCCAACACAAAACAGCAGGTCTCACAGACTCTGTTGAAAAAAAATCAACTCCCAGCAAAAACCATTCAGTGATGGAGCTGAATGCGTGATAGTGACTGCCCGCTGTATCCCTGCTAATCCCATCTGATGAACCAGCAGTTGTGATCTGTCTCAGCCAGTATGCATGCTTTGCATTGATGGTTGCAAATTGTTTTTGTGGATTGAGATGTCGAGTTTTGCTCCCAACAGACGATCTGTGCCAGAAAAATAAAACGATATCTTAGTATTATGTTTTCTCTTTTTGCTGGTGAAGTGAACGCAAAAAAAAAAGCCACACAGCCTCAGGCTTGAGCCCATATAATCCCTCAGCAGGCTATCCTTTGGATGTCAACAGTGGCAACAAAGCCTCAATTTGTTGCTTGTATGAAGTGTGTGAATAGTGGCAGAAAGAGACAGGTAAGGCTTCTAACACACACTGATGGCAAAGATAATGCAAAGAAATTGTTTTAACAAATATTTAATGATGATGTATCCAGACTTCTTTTAATACAGGAGTTTAACAAACTGCAGAGTTCTTGCAATATTTTAATCTACTGCCATGTTGTGGCCACAGAGAGTCAATGCCTGCTATCTGAGATCCCAGCTGTAATAGCCACTTGTAACCTCTGATGCTAAAGGCTCATTGCTGTAGTGTTTTATAGCACTTCTTAAAGGTCACTTCTCAGCTGGAGTGGACAGAAAAGTTACCATGACTTTTGTTGTTTTGCCGCTCACACTAAGGACTCAGTTTTGTTGTAATCTCACCACAAGAAAATAAAACATCATTTTATTTTAGTTCATTTGAACAAACAGAAGATTTTATGACCTGGCTATTATTCATGTGGTGGATACCTGTAAAACTGCACTGCATATTTTTAATATGAAAATATTGTCAATGATAGTCCGCTGTGTGTGGCCTTGCTATAGGTCTTATAACATTTTACACTGGTACAAATTTGCCCTTTCCTCCCTTGTTCAAAATAAACCCAGGTCCTCTATCTGCAGTTGCCAGATCACAGCCCAAAACACTATTACCAGCAGCAGCAGGAGGCCTCTTGCTTCCCCTACAGAGATTTGTGATTACAACACATTGTAGACCACCAGTCGACGTTTTTTTTTTTTTTTTTTACCAAAATATAACCACTATAACCATTTATCTGAAAACTCCAAATAAAAAGGAGTTTCAACCAACGGCTAAACAAAAACAGTTAACAATAGCAGCCTTCCTCCTGACCCTGAGGAATTGGGGAATGGTAATGATACAGTAAGATATGAGATTCTTGAGATTCCCGCAAACTAGTCTGTGTAAGAATAATGATTCAGCTGAGCACATCCTGAGCAATTAGAGAGGAAATGTCAGATTGAGAGTAAAAGAAGCAGGCGAGGAAATGTACATTTTCTTGTGTGGGCATCCATCATACTACTATTTGGAATAAGTGTTTTACTTACCGTGATCCATTGCATATGACTTTTTAAAAAGCCTTGAGCACTGTGTAGTATTGAGCTATTCTTCATGAAATAACCCTCTGAACACACCAGCAGATAATCAGTGAACAATGCCCTGCTGGACCCGAGCTGAGCGCCGCTTTGTCCGAATGATTCAGCCTCACTGAAAGGCAAATTATCCTAGAAACTGTTGCTCCATTCTTCTGCTTGAGTAAATAGCTTCTCCTCTAGCTTGCAACAATAGCTGTCTCACTGACAGACGCTCAGCATACTGGCAAAACAAAAAAATGTGTCACTCACTGTTCCTCTCCCATCTATCATGCAGTTCATTTTAGGGGAACAATTTTTCGCTTGCATGCTCTTTTCTGCATGGTGCTGCATGTGGCGTGGCCCTGTGGCGTCAACTACTCCTTGCAAACAAGGCACCCGCTGATCTTAGTCAAGCACCAATCTCAGTCTGTGTAGTCTTTCATCCACCAGTGATGCTTAAGAGCCCCCATGCATCAGTCGCAACAGTACACAAAGTTGTCTCAGAAGCCGAGCCACTGTAGGGGGAGGAAGGAGGAGGATACTGGGTGATCGATTGAAGTTCCTCTCCAGCGATGCTAGAAACATTGTTTTTACATTTTTTTTAAAATACACCCCACAAACAAATTTGAGTTTTATTGAAGTGGAAGCAACAGAACTTAAAGAAGAACTCTTTGGGAGTCACACTGTGAAAACAGTAGTATAATATCCGCTGTGACTCTGGAGGAGTTTGTTTTTTTAAGTCTGAGTAGATAACCCTGATGATCTCCAGCTCTGGCCTAGAGACTGCACATTTTTAAAGAGAGCTTAAAGGTGCCCTGTGGAGTTTTCTTAAAAAACAAACAAAAGTTATGTTTACATTGAGAGTTATTCACCAAAAATGCATTATATGTGTCCCTGAGGTCTAGAAAACATGTTTAATGCATTTCCTCATAGAGCATTTGCAAAGCTGATATTTTAGGTATTTTTACATCCTACATGAGACAACAGAATGGGGACCCAGTCATGAAAAACATTTCCATACTGCTACTACTAGAGTTCAGAAACTCCACTGACAATACCTTTAATTATTATTGAGAGGTCAGTGTCAGTGTCAGTGTTTAACTGACCTCTCTGGTTGAAAGTTTCAAGTCTTGTGGTCAGAAGTGAGCTTTGTCTCATCTGTAACCATACCTAACAGTGATGTCACGGTGTGCTGACACCCTGGAGTACATTTCAACATCACTGCAGCAAAATGAGAAAATCAAGAAAATCAAGATTCAACTACTGTTACTCTTTTTCACCAGGCAGAGAGTGTCAAATAAAAGATGCTAATTAGTTGCAATCAGACACATAGTGTCCAGCATTTTTTGGAACTTGACCCATACTGAGGACAAAAAATCAGTTTATATTCTGCTGCTTTGATTTTCACCATTCTTTTTAAAACTCTTATGGGTCCACCAAAATTTGTGGAAGTGTACTACTAAATTAAAGGCCTTTAAAGGCCCTTAAACCTGTTTTCCCAGATGACCTCACTATTAGCAACTAGGTGCAACCTACATGAACACAAAACCTTCTGCCAAAGTTTAAACAGTTGTTCAACTGAAAATGTTCTTTCTGTGTTGTTTTGTCTGCGTTTTCCCCAATGGATTGAAGTCAGTGGGGCTCAGTGCATTATTTACAGGTAGCATTAGCCACCAGCAGTGACCCTCCATCCCCAATCACAGCACCCGCTGTGCTGTTTTATGCTTTCTTTCTTTCATTCGTTATCTGAAGTCTGGCTGTTGATGTTATCCAACTGGGGTGTTTTTCACAGGGCCAAAAAAGGCACAAAATATTTTGTGTTTTCTGAATACATCCATAGTTAATGCTTTAGAGCTAGGTGATTAGCAACAGTTGCATGAACCTGAATGAACCTCCCTGTGACCCTTTACCCATATGCATGTCATATGTCGTATGCAATACTGCATTTTGATTGCCTTGCCAAATGGTTAACATATATAAGAGCCAAATTAAAACATGTTTATTCAAAGTAAGTAATGTGATGTTGGTCTGTTCAACAAAGGGAGATTTTTCCTGACCATTTACTGCACTGACAGCACAAAATAACATTAAATGTGCTTAGACTGTGTTTGTATAGATACATAGAAAAAAGAAAATAATTGTCTTCTACTGGTAATAAACAAGTTAATTTAAATAAATGAGCTTACCCTCCACCACTGCCTGAACCATACTTTCGGTAGCAGTTTGACTGCTGGAGAAAATTATAGCCAACATCGCTTTTATAGTTTATAGTCAGTGGAGTGATAACATCATTAGAAGAGCTTTTCTCAAAGAACAGAGCTTTTCACACGCTACAACAGAACCATAAGACCAAATGGTGCAGAGCAGAGCCACAGCATACCCAGACAGCATCATGGATGACAGTGACATGGTTGAAGATTGCTCGCAATAAAGCTGTTGATGTACTTTCATGGCCGTGGCAGTGACAGCCTTGCAGTAGTTCTCTACAGCCGCTTCATCCACCACGTCTCTTGGTCCTGACAAGGTCGCAAAGAGAGCCGTTACTGACTAATAAACATTGTAGAGTGTCAGCTCTGCCCAGACCAGACCACAAAATAAACACACAGCATCTTTGTGCTCAGGCCTGAATTGATAGCTGTGGTAGTTTGGCTTCTGACAAGGCTGATGTTCAGCTATCTCAAAGACCCCCTTCTTTCACCAACTCACCCCCAGCGGCTGCTCTGACACCCTTTAACATGCTTAATGCCCCTGACATTTATGAATGGTTAGAATGACCTTTTAGGTTGGGTTGCTAGTGTTTCAAAATGTTTATTCCACAGCAGAAAATGTTTGTTGTGGGAGAAAGAGTCCGAGAGGCAATCTAAAAGATTCCAGTTATAATCAAAAAATCTACAATATGGGCTGCAGTTCACACTCTTCAGATGATATTGCAACAGCTCTTGAAGGGGCAAGAAACACATTACACATTCAATAAAGAATTACTGCTACAGTACTGGATGTGAGACTATATTATCATATCAGCCTTATTGCCTTACATAACTGTAAACCATAGCATCAGCCAACAGATGTTACATTACCAGGCAAGTATATTTCCTCTCAATTAGTCTGATATGCTTGTGTAAACATTGTGTCCGGGTGATAATGTGTTCTTTATAATGACTGTGATAATGGCTGTTTTGTAAAAAAAAAAAAAAAAAATTAAAAAAAAAAAAAATTAGAAATCAGTTTTTTTGATATTCAAGTGAACAAGTCCAAAGAGAAACAAAGAGATCTCCTGCTGCATTAAATGAGGAGTCAGATTATGATTAGAAGTCAAATGAGTTTTCACAGGGGCAGGATGAGCTCAATTACCTGCATTAATGGAACAAACTGGTGATGGTGGAGATGGAAAAGGAGATGGATTAAAGTTGGCCTTTGGCAGGTGCGCAGCAAATTATCTCTTTCAATGGAAGCCCCTAAGCTTGGATCACTTTGTTCTGTTTGGATAAATGAGTAGAGGTAAAAAATAAAAAAAATGTTTGCATCCATGACTGTGACTATGTTGGAGCTGTTTGTGGATTAGATAAATGCAAATATGTGGGTGGGTGCACTTCTGTGTTTGTATCATCACACTCTGTGTCTCTCACTGCTTATTTAGATTTAAATTTCAAAATTGAACTGAATTGAACAGAACTGCATAATTAATCATTAAATTATGTCTATCGTAATTGGTCAAACATTACTTTAAGTCCCTATTCATATTTAACATTCATAAGCAGTATATACACAGTTTATAAATTGTTTATAATATAATACTATATCAGGGGTACTCAAATACAAGTCTTAGAGATCCACTAAATACATTTTCTCTGCATCAAAGGTCCAGTAAGCGTACATTACATGATGATATTTCAGTATAAAAACTCCAGAACTCTGTACATGAACAGCATTTCTGTATTAATGGGAGACGTGACACCTTCGTTGTGTAACCAAGTCCTTTAATTTGAGCATGAAATGGTGTGATGGCCAGAAGGAGACAGGAGTCTTGATATCACAAATTCAGTTGGCTCAGTTCTTAGGTTCTGTGATTCTGTTTTTTTGGGATAGCTTTGTTCAAAACAGGCATGTTTGGTGTCATTTTAGTTTCTCAATGGCCACTGTTTCATGCAAATCAAGCACAGTAAAGTACTTCCCTCGGGCAAAATGAATGCCTATTTCTCAGTCCACTCATCCTTATATGCATGTTTTTCACTGTCAACCTTTCTTTTTGCTGGACACAGACAAACCCAATAACCCCAAATGTCTGTCCGTCATTAAGCAACTGACTCACTGAGTGATGAAGTTATACCACTGGTTGGCCGGCCATTGGTCGTTTATCTTTCAAAATGAATTGGTGCGAACAGTTTCAATTACGTCTTCGGGAGGCGTTTACAGCGGAGCCCCAAGTGCAGCTCACTCTCAGCAGGACTGAGGGTGAACGCAGTCCTGAAATAAATTTTAAAAACACACATTTACTGACCAAAGCATCACACACGGAGGCTCTGACACGGTGGCTAGCAGCCAGTTTGCATGGCTAGTGTCGTTAGTATAGCTGTGTGTGCTATGTGTAGTCCATAGACTGTATAAAAATAAGGTATAGCTGCAGTGTTTCCCTTTTAACAGGTTTGTGCTGGGCAGGTGACCGGTGTGTTTACGGTGTTTGTTTGCTCTGAAAGATGTCAGAGTGCAGATATAGTGTCACACAGCTAATGGACTTTTAGCCTAGCATGCTAATCCTACGTAATTATATGGTTGAGACAATATGATTAAAACCATCTGCAGATAGAAACAGATGAAAGAGCAGGGGGAGTTAACAGATAATTAGAATAGTTATAAATTAAATTAAGTTCTCTTTCAAATCAAACATCCCAAGATATCAGTGGAAAGTAGGCTGTTACTGGGACCACTACAGAAAATTGTAGATGAACATTTAATATCTAGGAATTCACATTATAGACTTTACCACTGACTATCCCTGTAACAAATTGGCCACAATTTTGCACATTGACCATACACAGTCCACCCATATACTAGGTTTTGACCTAGTCTTGTTTTTGTATCGGCTAGTTTTGAATAAGACATTTGACTTCATCAGCCGAAGCACCTACATTCCACAACAACCTTACTAACTGTGTTGGGGTAGTGGGCGGCTGAATGATGACAGCTGAGGTGATGTGATAGCGATGTGTCACTCAAAAGTGGTCCCGGTCAGGTTGCAGTTAAGTTTTGTTACCGGTCCGGATTAAATTGTTACTCAGTTCAAAGTCTGCCTATTAAGAAGGAATATGCTACATTGCAGTTGTAGCAAATATACTTTAAGTGTATTTGTTAACAACTATAACTCTTCCTGCAGGCACCCATAACTTTAGGCTGCTGTGTAGACGGATAATGAATGACAATATAACACAGTTGTAATAATCTAAAATATGTCTTCATAGGAGTTATAATTGTTGACAAGTACTGTACATTAAAGACTTTAAAATGTCCTTATATCTGCTTACAATTACATCTCAGTGACAGAGACACTTATTTCAAGTAATGCCCATTTATAGCAAATGGTTAAACAGTTAGATTTGGTGGAAAAGGCTCTGCTGTTTGAGGGAGCTCTGAAAGAATCCTGACAGTGACGAGGATTCTGCTTAGAGAGCTATTCCCCCTAATAAACATACATGAACATTAAATCTTAGTTAAAATCAATGTGAAATACCACATAAGGAGGATGTTGGGGTGGTGGGTGGAACTACAGCAGCAAAGTCCATTTGCAAGAGCGTAATTAGCAGAGTGACCCATGACAATGTCAGGTTAAAATGTCCACAGTGTTCACCTGCATGAATGTGATTGGATGTCACCAGTCACATAGCTGTGGATGAGTCAGTGATTGTGAAGCATAAAACAAAAAAGCCTACCATACAGAATCATTTGATCCTGTGTTCCAGCATATCCTATCAGTTTTATGTTTGAGTGCTTATACGGAAGCATATGACCATTTCTATAGGACTGATCATATGATGATTATTGTCTAGTGACAGAGGAAAATATTGCATGTTGTTTGGGTGATTTGACTCAATGACTCTGCGATCATCACTGCTGCTCTGATTTGGAGATGGAGGTCTGCTGATAAAGCTATTTGTTGAAACATATGCATAGTTTACACCTTATGCACTCTGCGTTGTTTATGTAATAAAAATAAAAAAAAATTTGCCACACAGCTGAACTGTAAACTGCCATTTTTGCATGAAAAGTAATTAATAAAAACCACTGGAGGTGAAAACCTGTCAGTCAAACTAAATCTGTGACAGCAGCATGGAAGCATTAATGAGGTTTGGAGAAGGCGTCTTTGTTTTAGTATACATGATATTCTTCAGTATACAAACACACAAGCACTTAGATGCTAGAAATGCCATCCTGCAGGTGTTTTCCCTGAGAAACAGGAGCATATTTTGACAAGAATTCCTCAGATGTCAATTCCCAGTATTCAACCTTGAGTACACTGTATTCAGTAGAGAGGTGTTTTAGCCATGTGATCCATAAAACCAGTTTTTCTGAGTGCAGTGAGTTTAATAATCAGCATACCAGTCAACAACCTTTTCTAGATACAGTAGTGTGATATAGCTAGTTAGCTAAACTGCTAACCAAGCTAACTTAAAGGAGCATACTGATGTAATTTTGACCTATCCTCTGCTTTAGTAGACATCAGTAGAGACATCACCAGCGGGACAAAACCCTGAATGATTGAGGGAGCTGAGAGGTGCACAACAGCCCCAAAACATGCCAGAGGTTAGAGATGTTAAGCAGTTGTCAGGGGAGAGCAGAGTTTCTAGGGGCACCAGCTTATACCTTACTTACCACTATTCCCTGCCAGAATTCCTGCCTAATTCATAATGAATGAATCCTTTTGAACATGATGTGAATGTTCACTTTAATCGAGATTACTAACATACTCCACTGAAACCTATCTGAATAATTGGAGCGCATATGGCATCTTTCACTTTATATATTTTATTGCAAAGAATGTACAGTATTTCTTTCACTGCATTCTCTGGGCCAACAAAATGTCTCTGTTTCGTTGGATGTGCTGTGCAGGAATAAGGAGAGATAAAGCAGTTACATGAATAGTGCAAGGCCAAATCTCTTTAAAGAATTCATATGTTTGATGTCATTAAATTTATTTAAATGGAGTGCAGTACAGTATTACAGCGATTTCAGTGAAAGTAAATGTAGGCAGAACATACCTGTCACTTTGTGTGTCAAGCTGGAGACAAGATGGGTTAGGTTAAAAGACCCACTTCAACACTCAGAAAAACCCAACTATGAATACAGAATGGAAGATAAAAGGAGACGCACTATCTATCCCATATAAAATTCTGTTACGTGTGTGCACGTTTAGATGTTAGAGCCTAACAAAATAAGTAGTGTTAAGTGCAGATACATACATATATATATATACTGATAACTTATTAAAGGAACAGTTTTACATTTTAAGACGCTTATTAGCTTTCCATGAGAAGATTTGTGTATAGCTTAGCATAAAGACTGGAAAAAGGGGGAAAAAGATAAGTTAATGGTTAAGTCCAAAGGTTAAAAAAGAAACAAAAGAAACATCATATCTCATTTGTTTAATTTGTACATAAATTGAAATGTAAAAACAAGTTGTGGTTTTAGGGGGTGAGTGTCTTGCTGGAAGTAATCCTTGGTTGGGCACAGTGACTTCCTGGACTCTTGTGATAAGGATGCCAGGCAACAGTGTCAATAAAATTCCTTTAAATTCTGTTAAATTCCTTAAACTGGCATACCAGATGAGTAGCACTTAATGTGTGAAGCTATTTATTTAGTTCAACTCTGCAGTACAGAGAAAGAAGAGTAAAGATCATAAGTTCAAACAAATTATAATCATTCATCTAGTTTTGCACCAGTTCTTTCACCTGGGGTTATTTTTGATCTTTGCTAAATAAAACTAGCATTTTAGTTTAATAGTATGTCTAGACTTGATAATATAAGCAACTTCCTCTCTTATTCTCTGACTTTTCACCTGAATTTGAACATTTGATCAGCTTTAACTCAACCAATGTCATTATTTCTACCAGATCAGTTTTGTCTAAATAAAAGGTCCTGGAAGTATTGCATGTGTTACTATGTACTTGGTGAATCCAATACATTGTGAGAACACTGTGTCCCATATTCCCTACACATCAGGAGGACAACAGTTGCAATCTCAGAAGCCAGTTTGGAGGACTGCCAGGTCACTACTGGAGCCATCATGACCCCACCCTTTACTGTATGTTAGATACTGATTTCATACATTGCTATTTATAACTGACTGCTCCATCCACAAGCACAACATATGGATTTAATTTTGGTCATATTGCACTAAAAACAAACAGATACTATCTGCACTATTCATCATATAATTGTAGTTGAATTAAGGGACTGTACACAAATTATTAGAGTGGGAGAGGAGGACAGAAAAGGGGGACAGTTATATAATTTTTTCCTTTTGGTTTGGGGTAGGGTAGTCTTTTTTTAGGAAATCAGAGATGGTTCATTTTTATTTCTGAACAACCCAAATTTTCATTTTTCCTTTCCTTCCCTCATGGGATTAATTTAAAACAGGACAACAAAAGTGACAATAACACGCACAAAAAGAGACAGCAATCCTGTCTATGTTTCAAGGCTTAATTTTTCTCATCATATTAAGTGTTATCTCTGCCAAAGGTCATTCCCTCCGTCACTTTCTTCTACATCATAACAAATAGTAAAAAAAAAAAAAAAACAAAGACAAAACAACCACCAACAAACAACCTTAAATGTGTCATAAAAGGTTGATCTATCCTATAATATAAGTTCAGCCTTTAATTATATTTGCCAGAAATTTTGAAACTCGTAAATTCCACTAATTTGCTCATTGGAGGCTGATGTGATGATAATTCTATAAATGTAGGTCCCCCTCCACTGAAAAATGTGTTTTTCTTCTTGTTCCTACAATTGGATATTTGAGCTTCACTGTGCAGAATGATGTATGTACAGAGTTTGACACTGGAAGACTGTTTTCACATTTCATCTGCTGAAAGTGGAAAGTTTCTCTGTGCTCATTGAAAATCCAATTTTAAGGGAGGGCCTATGAGCATGATTTGTGACATCACAGCTTTGGAAGCTAATTCTGGTCCAACATTCAACTTATACAAGTGTGATGTGGAAACTTGAAGCCTCCAGTGTGCTGAGAATGGACTTTACAGTGAGGTAGGAGACATCTTGTGTCCAGCAGTTAAATTTTTGAGCTGAAATATATTTGCATATTTATAGATTCTGGAATTTTTTATGAGGGAGAAGGAGGAGATGTAATTTTAAGGATTTAACGAGGACATTGAACTTTTTTGTGGAAAAGGATATCAGACATATTATTATTCAAGGTACAGTATTTTATATACATCTTAAAACATGTCTGGAGGGGATCTGTAAGGTTTAGATTAAATTACATTATTTAAAATAGTTTATACTTTGTCTGTCTTAGTTATTAATGGTGGAATGAAGTTGTGCCAACATAGTACTATATTCTGAGATATTATGGGGAGGATGTTTGCAGATTGAAAAACTGAAATATAAAATTTAATCCTCCCTCTCCATTCTAGTAACTTTCATACAGTCCCTAATTTAAATGAATGAGTGATAAAGAGAAAGACAGCCCAACAGTGAGGTTGGTGATCACACATAGATTGAGACACACAGGTGTACCTGATTTGCTTCACTGAAGAAAACAATCAAACTGATAGCTGCATATGGTTACATGGTAATATCATAACATCTTAATTTAATCATAGATTTGAAATTGCTGCAGGCCCAAACGCCCAATGTGATGAATATGTTCACACTGCAGTGGTAATAATATATAATGACATGAAAGTATGTCAAATGTCTCAGGTATTCAGAAACAGTTTAACTGCTTGCATTTAAAGTAATCTCCAGCACTTAGTTAAAGTAAAAGCATCCCTGCTAACTGGACTCTTTAAATGTCAGTCATCCTGGCCCACTAGTTGTGAGACTGCTGCAGTGTGTGAGCGCTGTGCAGAGCAGCATGCCCACTCAGAATGGAGAACATTGATTTTTTCCCTTTGGATAACAAGGCTTGACCGACTTGGGTGCTTGCCTGAGTTCGATCGCTTCCTTTCTCTTCTGGTTGTCTATACAGATCTCAGACGGACGCACCAAAACTCTAAATGTCTTCATGCAGCTGAGAATGTATTTAGATAGAGCCCCCAAAACACGCTTTGACTCAGTACATGTCTTCAGACAGGCTGAATAATAATAAAGTGTCTGATGACAAAGCAGATGTTCAAACAGGGAGACAGGGTGAGGGAGTGAAAATTGGGAGAGAAATTTTACCCATAATCAAGCAGGAGCTTTCATTGATTAAATACAGCCTTTTCCAACCAAAGTAGGTTCTGGAAGTTTTTGACACATTGAGAAAGGCAGTGGCTGTGGCAGCTGAGAATACTTAATTGCAACATCTCAAGAGAGGAATTTCAATGCTGTATGACATGCAGTCACACTGTAGCTGGAGGGGCTGTGTATCTTCCATTTATTGGATTTCCTGCCCTGAAACAAAAACCAGACAAAGAAAAACAGAGTCCGTTTCATTAAATCTTGTCCACACAATTGAATTATATGTCATTTTTCTTATTAAGTATTTTTAGAAAGCCAGTCAACTGAAAAAAATCCAATCTTCAAAAATGACAAAATTGGGGGTAATCTGGCATCAAATTGGGTTGATGAGATACTTTTCAAATATCTTAACCCGATGAATAAATCTATTTGTGTGTGTCTTATTGGTGCTACATAGCAGGACAGAAAAGATATGATATACACAGACATCTCAAGCCTGCCAGAGGTTTAATGAGAGAGATAATAACAAATAATCACACATAAGCTGATATTAATGCATATAGAAGGGTGTTCTGACATAAATTACTGCAGATTTTGTGCAGATCACAGCCTTTTCAGCAGAGGGCATGTGTCCAACACGGGCCTATATCACAAACAAAATTCAGTACTGTTTGGGTTAGCTTTATTAAGCCTAACACTGGCGACCTTGGAAAGCAAAATCTGGCTATCAACTGGCACAGTTAACTAGGTTTTCCACTCCAGCTGTATGAGTGCATTCATGTGATGAAGAGTTCTATATTACAAGCCAATCACATGTATCATCAAGACATCAAGACTGATGTTATATGAGATGACACTGTTAAGAGCATAAATGTTAAGCTATTACAGCAGCAGAGAAAGTGATATTCAGAGAGATAAATATATATACAGTATATATATACATATATTTATAATTCATAGAATAACAGGCTATAGAAATAGTAGAAATAGTCTCAAAATATTAAAAGTGGCTAGCATAAAATGAAATGGCAATATGTCAAGGTTCTGTTAGATATGTTTCTAAGGTGACACCACAATATAATGTTGCAACACCACAGCAGTACATAAACAGTTATGAGGTTAGTTAACACACACAATATACAAGAGCTTATGTCACCATGTTTCCCAATGCATTCAGCACCTGTATGATTTTTTGTGAAATTAGCTGTAGTTTTGAAAGTCAGACACCAACCTGTTCAATGCTGCAAGTCAATGACAACAACATAATTGTATGTTAAATAAAAAATAACTCTGGAAATAACTGTAGAAACACAGCTAACCACTCCATTACAGCAGAGTCCGACATTAAGTGGCAAGGCCATGCGTACCATGCCCCTGGAGACAAGAGAAATAAATATTGAGCATTGACCAGTTAAGGATAACAAAAGGAAAAACAAATATCACTACTTTTTCGAAGATTTCAATTCCTGTTCATTACATGAATTTCATAGGATCATTTTACACATGGACCATTCGGGCTATGGCCTGTTTCAGAAAAGGAAATTCAATGCTCAATGCCCTGCTAAACATAGTGGGAAAAACAGTTACATGCAGGCAAATGAAATGGCTTTAGGTGAGTTATTGTCTTTTTTTCCAGAAAAATATTGGAAAACTCTGACATGCCTTATTGTTTTTTTTTTAATTTACACTTTCTATATAAAGAGGTTATACTAGAGGAGACCTGTAGTGATCTGTTAGAGGTTTCAAACACATGTCAAGGAAGGGAAAGAATAAAGGACGGTAGGAAAGTGACAGCAAAGCTGCATCCCCATACACATAAATGCATTATACCTAAAGATAGTATATGAACCAGACTGCTGCCTGTCTCTCAGCACTCCCACAGTAGAGAAACCAAGCATGTCAACAGTATAGTGTATAGTGGATTGCTTGACAACAAGAGCAGAGTGGTGTCATCTGTCTGTTTTCCCAGCTTGCCCAGCACTGAAATCCACTGCCAGTTTCTGCAGCCTGCATGTAGGCTGTTATAAATAATATAAAGCTCTGCGGATTGGGAATACATGTACCAAAAACAATGGAGGAACCACACTGTTTTGGCTGTGCCAAGTTAACATCATGTCATTACACATTAATGAAGACCAGGGCTCATAACCTGCCCTCATTCTTTGAAAGCTGTTTTATTTTTTTATGAGCGGTGGCCAGAGTTTTTGACATCGGCAGTCTGTGAAGAGATTTTCCTGAAGTTCTGAATTGACTGGAAGCTTTCGTCAGAAAGCACTTGATATCACAATAAAAGTGTCAGCTTACAATCATGCAACTTTTATAGCTGAAGCCTGGCTCTGAACAGAAAATACAGTTTACAGTGCACTTTAAGTTCAGAGGGAGAGGATGAAGATTTCATTGAATCTTGGTTTTTAATTACTGTCATAATATTATAAAACAGTGTAGAATCTACATTGTGAATGATTTATATGATTTTAACAAGGCTTACTTTGCTCATTCTAATAAGGTGACCTAAAAATAACTTACTGTTGTAGCTCAATGTTTCAGTAATTGTAAGCTTATTAAGAAACTTCTCCTCTAATTGCATTGCTCCACAACCAGCTTGTAATGATTTTAGCACTGTTTGCATCACATAAAGTCTTCCCTGTCTGTACAAAGACAACTTATTAAACAAATGAATGGATACTGACCTCAGGAGCACACCTGATGCGTCATGAATTAGCCACCTCTGCTTTGCCCGGGAAATACACTCTCATTATAAAGCTAACTGTCCGGTGTTTACTGTTGGTGGGACTGTCTTGGCACTGACTGCATTGTCTACAAATATGTTCTAGCCCTATTTTTTTCTTTCATGTTTAGGGGGGAAATAACTGAAATGTACAAAACATTGTTTGCCATGTGTTCATATAGTATAATGAGACACATACAAGCAAAAGTAGAAAAAAAAGAAAAAAAGGTGTCTAACAACTGGATGTGGAAATGTTCATTTTTGACCTTGGAAACTTAATTTGGCTAGTTTGACAGAAAAAGAAATTAAGTCAGTGTCCACTTACTAGCTTTTTTCTCTTCCGGAGCTCTCAACCACATCTCACATTCTTTACATGACTGAACAACAGACAGTTGACGTATAAGTGGACCAAGTGGACTTTGAGCTGAGGTATTTTGTCAAAATTGCTTTTATGTTACAGTACCATGGAACAGAAATTAGATTTTTTTTGTAAGAAAACATATTGAGTAATTATCAGTGATTATAGATAGCCATATGAAGAGGAAAGAGTTACTGCTTGTTGAGGATAGGCTGCTCTGTTTTTTCTTGTTAGGCTTTTGGTATCTCAACTTTTGAATGGCTGCATATGAACAAAAATCTTGGCATCACAATCCATAAACATCTGAGAGCATTGTGACTATGGGTCTCTTCCCTCTGCTATTGAGAGTCCTGTGTATACAGTTTTCTGGTTCAGCTCAAACACATGTTAATGTGTAATTTTTATTTACTATTTAATTTTTTATATGCATTGATCAAAATATTTGACCCCAACTGAAAAAAACTACAATGATGGTGGTGGCTCACAGAACATCTGGTCAAATATTTATTAATAGAAATCAATCAGGAATGTATGTATTTGTGCATTAAACCACAACTCTAGCAGTAAACAAAAGATTGAAAAAAGAAAGCAAATTAGATCACCATTATTCTCATTTACATCAATTAATGTATCAATAATATTGGCATTTATTATTTTTTCTTACTAAACATATGATCTAATGTAAATATAATACAAAACTATACAACGCTCGAACAGATCCATGAAATATTATCCAAATTAAATACAATTATAAGGGTAAAAACTACATATTTGTAATGCATGTTGTCTCTTTATTCAGTTCTCACTTATGGTTGAGAGGAAATGTCTGAGGGGTGTCTCAGCCCTAGTGGATGTCTATGCATGTGCATGTGCATGTACATACCCTATATATGTATGTAATTACGCACACATACACACACACACACACACACACACACACATATATATATATATATATATATATATATATATATATATATATATATATATGCAATAATTACATAATGATTACCATAAGAGGATACAGAATTGTCAATGCAGTTGAAAGGGAAAGTTCAATTCCAGCTGTATAGCTGTTTCCACTCTAACTAGCTTTCACCCAGAAATCCTAGCTAAGCTGACACTGATTGACAGTTGACAGCAGACACAACTACTGCTGGAACCTCTTTTATTCCCTAAATGACATAAAAAGTGAACTGTTCTTGTTTTTTAAATTCCCTTTGAGAGTTTGGGGAATCCAGGGATTTTCCCAGGAGAAACAACAAAATGGAAGCATGGCTGGTTATGTTGCCTGTGCCTCAGCATAAAACCACTTTAGTTAATTTGGCACATTTTCACCCCCTAGATTATGCAACCCTGACAAAAATTGACCAACACCTTGGAACTACTACCTGTTGCCTTGATACTCTACTCTACAAGCTTTTTAAAAAATGTTTAAACTGCATAGCATCAGATGTACTACAAATAGTCAATAGTTCTCTGCAGTCAGGCCATTTTCTAAGGGCCCTGAAGACCATAGTTATTAAAACACTTTTAAAAAGTCTAATCTGGGTGCCTCATTAATAAATAATTTCAGGCCCATATCAAGCTTACCTTTTGTAGGAAAGATCATTGAGAAGGTTGTTTTTCAGTAACTCAGCGCTTTCTTGGTGCAAAACAATTTCTTCAGTGTTTTTCAGTCTGGCCTTCATCCTCACCCCAGCACGAGACTGCACTTGTGAAAGTCTTAAATGACATTCATCTGAACAGTGACTTGTCAAAAATGACTCTCTGTGCGGCATTCAACACAGCTGACCATAAGATACAGCACAACAGACTGGAACAGTGGTTGGGACTCCCTGGCACTGTGCTAAATTGGTTCAAATCGTATTTTCAAGATAGGGAGTAATTTGTATCAATTGGCAATTATGAATCTGAGCAAACAAAAATCACATGTGGAGTTCCTCAAGGGTCCATTCTTGGGCTTCTCCTATTCAATATCTAAATGCTCCCCCTTGCTCAGATTATGGCACATTATAACATCGCCTATAATGCTTATGCAGATGACACACAACTCTACATAACAGTGTCACCACATGACTACAGTCCCTTACATTTGTTGAATAAGTGCATTGAACAAATCAATGAGTGGATGTGCCAGAAATTTCTACAACTGAACTCTGTTGTTGAACTGAAATAATTGTTTTTGGCCCCAAAGAAAAAGGCAGTACTCACCTTGACTCCATGACACTAAAACCTACAAATCAAGCTAGAAATCTTGGTGAAGTTATGGACTTGGACCTAAATTTCAACAGTCACATAAAGACAATTACAAAATCAGCCTACCACCTTAAAATATCGCAAGAATTAAAGGATTTTTATCTAAACAAGATACAGAAAAACTAGTTCATGCATTTATTGTCAGCAGGCTAGACTATTGTAATGGTGTCTTCATAGGTCTTAGAAAAAAATCAGTCAGACAGCTACAGCTCATCCAGAATGCTGCTGCCAGAGTCCTCACTGACAACAAGAAATTGGAGCACATTACACCTTTCCTTAAATCACTGCACTGGCTTCCTGTGTGTCAAAGGATAGATTTTAAAATCCTATTATTAGTCTATAAAGCACTAAATGATCTTGAGACCAAATGCATTTCTGATTTGCTTGTATGTTATGGGGCACCAATCATCTGGTCATCTGGGACAGGTTTACTCAGTGTTCCCAAGATCAAAACCAAGCAAGGTTAAGCAGCTTTTAGTTTCTATGCTCCCCACCTGTGGAACAAGCTTCCTGAATACCCGAGGTCTGCTAAAACTGTCAACGCATTTAAATCAGGGCTTAAAATGTTATTTTTCACTGCGGTTTGCCAATAACTATTAACTATTTATTTGCTTGTTTTTGTTTTTATCATCTTTTAAATGCAATTTTAATGTCACTTTGTGTTATTGCTTTTAATGTCCTTTAAATGCGATCTTAATGTCTTCTTAATGTCTTCTTTTCAATGTATTTCTATGCCCTTGTAAAGCACTTTGTTTTTTGCCTTGTGTCTGAATGGTGCTATATAAATAAAATTGCTTTGTCTCGCCTTGCCATGACAATAGTTTTTAAGTACGACCTCTTACGAGCGTTTCCATTACCTTTTGATCTCACAGCCCATGATAATGGACTGCCATTGCCCAAAGACAGTCTGTTCACCACAACTAGATAACAATAGATTGAGCATGACAACGAGGGAATCGTCCAAAAGCTTTGTGGTATATATGTAGTATTGTCTGTACATAATGTATAAATATAATCTTATACAAATAAGAGAGAAAAACATGTGTTCCATATTCACAATCTTTCCTCCTAGGAATGTACTGAACTTTCCAGTCCATCTCATGAAGTTGATATTTGTGGTTCACAGTGAAATTTGCTACAGATATTCATATCACTAGGAGATAAATTCCTATAACTTTGGTGATTTCCTCAAGCGCCACCAGCAGGTCAAGGTTTACACAAAAGCACAGTAGAGAGAAGACAAAAGATGATGAAAGATAGACAGTAAAAGAGATAAAAAGACAATAGGCATAAAAAAACAAAAAAAATCTAAATATAAAAATAAAAAGAATAAAAAGACGACATCACAAGTTTGGAATCGGGTCACGGACAGCTGGTACTGATCCATCCTTAAGCTTAACTTTAGTTTTGAGGTGAATCTTTCTTTGTACCGACCCTTGTTCAGAAAGCAGTCTGAAGTAAAATGGTCCGCACACACATACAACAGTTTTCCAGCTGTGGGAACATTTCCATCAAAAATCAAGTGAGCCCAGTGGGTCTTCACTTCCTCAGATGATGGGAGGATTTTTGTGAGAGAGAGAAGCCAGGATCAGGGTGATGTGATGTCGTCTGTTAAAACCAGTAAGAAGCCTAGCTATTGCATTTTGAACAAGATGGAGGCGAGTGACTTTTGGTTTATGCCAGAATGGAGGGAATTACAGTGCCCCCTGGGCACTTGTGCAGACAGTCCAGCCTGTCTGTCTCAGGAGCCAAGCCTGGAGAGGTTGGCCCAATGTGGGCAGCGTGCCTATCAAGCCCACCATCTGGGACAGAGCCCCCCAAACTTGGGGAATAGATCAGGGCTGGGCAGCCAATATCTGGGTCATCTCTGTGTACCACGGTGCTGAACAGCGGTCCAGAGCTATCAGGATGTCTGACAGTTGCTCTCGTCTCACTCTCTCCAGCAGAGGAAGAATGAGACAAAGAGGATGAAAGACGTAAAGCAGCCTCCTTGGCTATGGCATGTGTGCACACACGCCCACACCCAGGGGTGAGACGTCACAGGGAGAACCACGGTGGGCAGTGGATGTTGTTTCAACTGGCGAACAGGTCCACTTCTGCTCTCCCAGACTGGTTCCAAATCTGCTGCACCGCCTTGGGGTTCACCCAACCCAGCGCTGTCCTTGTCAACAAATGCTGTGGGGACACCCAGTGACACAGGTCCTCTTGCACTGACAGGGGAACTCTCACCATGTGGTGCTTGTGCCTCTTGGGATTCAAGCACAGGCTGGCCAACCACCATTGCAGGAGCCCCAGTGGATGGTAGGCAGCACATGGAAGTGGAGCCCCCACCACCATGAGCCCCAGCACCTGCATGATAGTCAAAGCTGTCACTGCTGCCCCACATCACAGTCTGAGGACTGCCTGCTGCAGGGCTGTTCATCTGGGTTCTGACAGAATGGCCCGCAGACTGATCGACACTAACAGACATGAACCATCCTCTCTCCCAGTGTGTGGGCATAAGGCATTATTGCTCGGTGAGGATATAACACCACCTCTCACCACCTCACCTTTACCCAGAGAGACAAGCCATGTTGGCTGGTCCGATAGATAACTGTACCAGCCAGCACAGTGAGAGACAGATCCGCTTCTGTGTGTCGCTATGTCAGACGGGATGTGTTTCTTTCTCACAACATCACACCTAATATAGCGCTTATGAATGAGTTCCTTGCTGAGCTTTCTCCAGCTAGCATAGCCTGCAGCTGAGTAAGGCCACCCGCTGTCTGCATCCCTGACAGAGCGAAGAGAGACAGCCGTGCCAGCTGAGTGAGTGCTTTCTGCATTATGCAGTCTCTGTGACCAGCTGTATGAAGCAGGCTGGGCCCATGGTATATTAGCAGCCCAACACTCCCAGATTGTTAGCTGCTGTGGCCAGCTGCGTGCCCAGCCAGAATATTTTCTCAGAATATTCCAGCATGTCCCTATCCTGCACCAGCGGAGGCTGCGGCTTCCTGCTTGCCGCCCAGCCAGCTGAGTGAGAAATCAGGAGGACTGCAAGGGCCTCCTCCAGTGGGGGGCACACCAGGACAGCCTGTTTCTGTGTGTCCCTGCACTCTCAGGAATGAAATCAGTTCTGTGAATGGTGACTTTGTTTTCAGTGGCTCCTTTCAGGATACTTCAGGTTGAGCCGGATGAGCCAAGCTGTAAAAGCCTTAATGAAGCCAACTGACTGGTTTGGGCGGGATAGGCAGGGGTAGTAAGAGCCCTACATGCTCCGCTGCTATGGCCATAACCTTCAGGGAAACAAGGCGAACTGATATCGGCGGTGGATTTCCGAAGGTCCGCGAAGTTGAAGACACAGACAAGAGGTTGTTGTCATCATCCATTGGCGACAGTCTCCACTGGGACAGTCTCAGCATCCTTGACAATCTCAAACTTCAGTTTGCTTTCATCGCAGTGGAGAGAGAGTTCACACAGCTGAAAATGATCCAACCGTTGCTGCTGTTGAGTCAAAGAAAGTCCTCAGCAGTGTACGCAGGGCAGTGGCTGCATCCGTGGAGAAGTAACATCAGTGAGCTGAATTCGCCGTCTCTGAAGTGAGAAGGATGAGAGCTGCAGGAGGACACTGCCTTTTATACTGTGTGAGACACATGTAATCCGTAGTCGCATCCTAATTGGCCGGCTATGTATAAGTGAACTTCAGGGAGCGATTGTGTACATGTGATTGGAAGAAAGTATTACCCATAGCGTCCAGTAGCGGGTGGAGCCTGTGTGAATTAGAACAGTAGCTAGGCTATTTAGTGCTTGTGCTATTTAACAGATGTTAACATGCAACAATCAGCAAATGTTAGCATGCAAAAGTTCAACTTAGTTCAGTTGGTGCAATTATTTAATTTGCTCTCTAGTCTCTGGTCTGGCAAAGGATTATATAGCCTTACCCTTGTTATACAATTTGACTGCACAATGTTGTCAGATCATAGTTTCTTCATTATGTTTTGTTCAGGCTCCCCTCCCAAAGATTGCAGCACGGTAATTTTGAACCTCTGGAAGCATAGAAGCATGGAAGCAGGCTTCACCACATCACCATGTGACAACCCATGCTCAGATTTTATCCATCATCATTTGACAGTGCATTGGTATAAATAATAGCCATAAAGGGTGAGACTGTGTTGTTACCCACCCTTTGCAGGCTTTTGTCTCTGTATGAATCAGGCCTCACGTTTCAGTTTCCAGTGTTTGACTTGCTGCTTCTCCTGGGGCTCTGCAAGAGTGTTTGCAGTGCAATATGATCGACAGAGTTCAGACATTACATCAGCAGCCAGAGGAACCATATGTGGCAGCCTTTCACTAGAGATGGACCTCAGGTGTTTGCTCTGTGCTCATCTTGACATACAAGCAAATCAAGCTTTTCCATTTCCTTTTTATCCATGTAACATTCTTCTGAATGCTGTATTTATTTGTGCTCTGTGACAAAGCCTCAATCATTTCAGCTCTTGGGTGATGCCATTAGGGACAGGCCAATTATCAGCCCCATATTTTGTGTATACTCATCTGTAAGATTTGCATAAATTTCATTTTAATTCATTGCATATGAAGCGGATGAAGATTTAAAGCTGGTAGACCAAGTTTTCACAGTGACATTCATATCATATTGATGCTTCTTGTAGATTATTTTTTTAATGGAACCAGCATTATAATGTTTACTTTGGGGACCTCCTGTCTTTACATCTAGAACTAACAGCAGGTCAATATTTTCACTGATCCTGTGAAAAGTCTCAATAACTATTGAATAAATTGGTGCATTCATAGTTCTCAGAGGATATATCCCAATGACTGGTGATCCCCTGACTTTTCCTTTAATGCCACCATGAAGTGTTTAATATTAAAGTGAAAGCAAGAAGCCCTGGAAATGTGCACACACATTCATTTGGGTCTTGTAAAGTACAGTGGAGGAATTCTTGGACCATTTTGGCCATCTCCTTTTTCCAGTTTAACATTCAGAGATAATGGTATAAAAGAGCCAAAGTCCAAATCTGTTTGCAACACTATGGGTGTTTAGCATGGAAGTCAAGAAGGATGAATAAGAGCTGAGACAAAGGGATTGAATACTTTCGGAGTCTTAACTGCTGCACAACCTCTGGGCTCAGGTATAAAAAAGATTCATTCACACAGAGGTAGTTGCAATTTTAAGTAAAGTTTGGTTTGGTTATTGCTTGCCTACAGACAGTCAATATAATAGAAGGGCTAGAGCTTGCATTGCTCACATACAATGGTGAGTAAAAATAGTCTCTATCTGTCTAGACTGTTCTTGAAAAGACTCCATGTAGCCACACAGCCTCTATGGCGGTTAAGAGCACTGGCATCATGCTGCTTTTTATTTTTCATTGTTCCATGGTGAATGGGAGACCTCAAGGGCAGATACACTGTGCATTTTATTCAACTATTGCAGACAATCTGGCTCGTTTAGAGTCGTTTATGTGCTCTCTTATAGTCAGCAGATGTCTAATTGAGGTTAAAGGAATTAAGGATGAATAAACTAAGCCCTGGGGGAAAACACACATCTCTGGACTGGGATTTGTCTGCTAGGCGTAGCTTGTTGGATCTCTGCAAGAGCTCACTGGTGTATGTTTAATTCAGGAGTGATCACATTTGCTTGTGGAATGCAAGTGAGAAGTGAAAAGAAAGCTTTTGGCTTTCTGCTGCCAGTTTATTCCACTGCAGAGGTCAAGTCAAGGTTTCAGAGTCCCACAGTAGGCAATGCAGGATTAGAGATGCGTTTGCTTTTGCAACAAAAGAATGAGCTCGTAAGCTAACAGTGTTACTAGATGATTGTGTAACATGTGAGTCAGACTCACTAGCAAATTAAATGTACCCTGTTCATTGTTTACATGCTGTGTTTCTCTGCAAAATGATTTCTCTGTATCCTTAAGGCTTTACAAACATGTCAAGCATGTTTTTCCTCATAAAACATTTGCAGAGCAGTTAATAATAGTTAGAAAGGTTTTATAAACTCCCGGGTTGCACCAACTAATCATGAAGTATAAGTTAGTGTGTAAAGTCTTTCTTAAGCTCTTAGTGACTATATTGACTAGTTATTTACTAAATCCGATTTCACCATTAAAACTTAAGATATGTCCTGTCTAGTAAACACTTCAGTAAAGTGTTAATTGGTTGCTAGGAGAAGTAGTGTCATCCAAAAAAAAACAGAAAGTCACTGTAGCGTCACCATGAATGCATCATGAGAACTGGATACTGGATTCAAATATGTCAAAGATTTGTCTCTCTCTAATCCCCCAACTTAATGAAATTGCAATACTTAATCACTGGAGTACTCCTTTAACACCAGTGTTGGGCAATAATGCGATTACTTGTGATTACTTTCAGTAATGAGGAGTGTAAAGGATTATGATTTGAAATTTTGAAATTACATCATATTTACTAATCCAAGTAATGCTTTGTTACTTCGTTTTGGTGGTTGACTTGTTTGATGTCTTACTGATAGTTTGATGGAGGGTTGATATCAGTTTGGTCTGCATTTAGTGGACAGACTGGTCTGAAATATGCGGGGGCTGGAGGTCAGGGGATGTGATTAGCCACCATCAAAAGGGGAGAAATGCAACGCCAGGTAACTCCAAAGTTACAAACATTGTGGTTTTATGATTAACATTGTTATTAATGTTACATGTTAACTGTTATATTAAAAGTTATTAAAAATTAACATAATAACATTACTGATGTGTTCATTTCAAAGGAATGTCAGTAAAGCAAAACTCAGGGAAGAAAGCAATGGCAGGGACGAAAAAACAATATACAAGGGAGATGCAAGACGAAGCAGTTGAGGAAGTGAAGGGAGGAGCTAGTTTGAGGGCAACATTAAAAAAATACTGCATACCTCACACTACTCTGCAAAATTAAAAAAATATATATATATATGCCCACAAACCTCATCCCAATTCTGCCCTGACACCTGGGGAGGGAGACCCCCTTATCTCCTCCATCTTGTGGATGGCTTCCCTGTGACTAGATCCCCAGTTTTAAGTTCTGGCAATTGGGATAATCAAGGAGAGTAGCAGAACACAGAGTATGATGGTGAACTTGGAGAAGGGGCCAAGTGACATTGGGTGGTCAAGGTTCAAGGCCATCCAGAACTTACCTCCCGAACAGCAGATTCCCTGGACAGAGCCAGTCCATGACACTACACCAGAGGTCATCGAAGGCTTCTTCAAGCTATACGAGGCCCTCTATGTAAAGCACAGTTTGGAGGACAAGCCACTTCTAATCTATAACTGTGATGAAACCGGTTTTGGGGACTAGCTTACGTCAAGGGAGAAAGTCCTGTTCCAGACTGGGCATAAACATATTTATCAGCAGAGGCAGACAACCCAAGAGAACATCACACTGCACTGCTGTGTGAATGCAGCTGGGGAAAGCATTCCACCCTTCATCATTTACCCCAGCTACCTCCCAAGCAATGCCTATAGGCTGGATGGGCCCCCCAATGCCTTCTATAGCATTCAGAAAAAGGGGTACATGGATACGGAGCTCTTCCTCAAATGGCTCTGGCACTTTGTTAAGTATGCCTCTGAGGAGAGACCACTCATACTTATCATGGACCAACATGAGACACATGTGTCAAAGGATCATTAGGGGGGAAAAAATCTAAATACTCTGCTTACCTGCCCACACAACACATATCCTTCAGCCCCTGGACATCGCCATCTTTAACCCACTGAAGATGGCCTTCTCCACCATGGCAGAAAGAAGCTGAGGAAAATGAGAAAGAAGAATAGAAAGTGCAAGGTGGAGACTGTAAAGAAGAAAGAGGAAAAAAAGACAAGTGCAGGAGGCAAAAAGACAAAGGAAACCTGCACCTCCTCCAGCTGAAAAAGATGAGGAACACTGTGCTATCTGCAACAGAGTGGTCCCACCTGGCACAGAAGATGATGCCATAGATGAATGGGTCCAGTGTGACCACTGCAATTTGTGGTTTCACATGGAGTGTGCAGGGTGGAGGAAGAGCCAGACAGTGACTGGCTTTGCCATAAGTGCTGTTTGTCTGCATAAAAAACACACACACACACACAGAAATTAACACGTCCTACTGCTCATGAATCATTAACATTTTAAGTTTGCACATTGGTTGCTTTTAACTGTGTTTATAATATAATTTCAATCATTAAATTTTCTCAGTCAGTTATTGTAAGTTGTTTGTCCTTCTTCTTCTTGTTCCACAGAAGATAAAAGATGGTAATGTTATTCACAAATGTTACACAAGGTTCATGCTTAACTCACATGCCATTATTATCATTATGAGCTGGGGTTCTCTAGACATGATGTTGTAGCTAATTAACGCAGCGATTAACTTACCTTTTAACTAAAACAAAAAGGTGCCCACCTTTCTTCTTTACAAATCTTCATTTAAATTATGTTTTCTTCAATTTAAATATCATAATTAATCAGTTTTGTAACTTTATAAATTTATGGTCCATTTTCACCATTGAAATCAAGTTATGTGCTCTGTACGGAACACTGTTGGCCGCCTGTATGGAACATCGTTGACCCTTACTATCTTCTGTACACAGGTGGAGGAGTTACTCTTCCCCACTTTTCTCAAATACTAATGGCCCAAAACATATGTCAAAGTGTAGACCGTTCAATGTATATTCCCCCAGACAATGAGCACATAAACACCCTTGTCTGGCTCTTAACAACAGAGGAGTAATTGCTGACGTGCGGAAAAGTGTATGGAACATGATTAGTCTTAATGTGTTGTTAATGTGATTACTTTTTAAGGAGTAATGTGTAAAGTAACATGCCCTGAGCTGATGACACTGTTTAACACACATAAAGAGCATTAGGTCCATTATTCCAACATCCAATTCAACAGTCAAATACAGTCATGTTGAATCAGTCAGTTAAGTTACTTTTCTAGTGGCAGTACACATTTATACTCAGAGGATTGGAATAATATGTAGGTATGCAGTTTAACAAGTAATGAGAGATTCAAAACTGGAGGAGCTGATAGAAGGTACTGCTGGATACCAATGTCGTCTCATACAGCAGTTCTGTAAAGGTTACTGTCTGAGGTCCTGAAGACCCTTTTTATAAAATGCACTGACAGACTAGGCACTGCACTGCTTTTTTGTTTTTGTTTTTTCCTTGGATTATAGGTGTAGGGCATGAGGGCAAATTTGGCATTGAGTCTGTATTTGTGTTGTACAGATCTAAGACCTGACCTGTGACCTGATATTGGCCTATCCATGGTGTACTCTACCTCTCGTCCAGTGTGTGCTGCATGAGAGAGGCTCCAGCCCTCCACGACCGTGCATGGGATGAGCAGTTCTGGATAATGGATGGTTCATTTCAGGAGTAATTTAAAAGAAGCGAGTGTAGAAGCTATCTTTATCTCCTCAGGCATCTTGTTCCCTTGATACACCCAAGCTTGATCAATCTTCATTGTCAGGCTGAATTTACAAACTGTGCTGTGCCTGAGGTTCTTAGGCTGCAGTTGAAGCTCAGATGTAGCTAGGTTGTAGTCCAGCACCATCGTTTTGGTTGACCAGTAAAATTAATTATGAATCATATAGTACATCAACAATTGTACAGAAACGCAAGTTTGAAGGGCCAAATGGGAAAATACTGGACATATGCACTGTATAAACACATCTGCCTACAACGTATGAACCAAAAGAGCTTTGACCATTTTCCAACGGGATCAAGTAAAATGTATGAAAGTCAAAAATGACTCCCAGAAGTAGTACAGTTGATCATTAAGGACTTTAAAGGCAGTGTCACCCCTCCAAACTAGCTAAAATGTCTCAAACATTCTTAGAAACATAGTCCACACTCCAGTTTTCTAAAAACCTTGGATGAAAAGGACAGTTCTGAAATTGGTCTAAAATTGAGAACAAGAGAATCTGGACAAGATTGCTTCAAAATCAACTGAAACACAGCATATCAGGTCAGTGCTATGTTTCAAACTGTAAAAGTTTATAAATATACTATATACTATAAATATATTGCCAGAATGACAACTTCCTGCTAACCTTTTCCTCTGCTCCGTTCGCATTCGTATCACTTTTCTGCGGCTTGCTCTCTTGCTCAACCACACACTCGCCATGCACACACATTACGCACTGCCCTATTCCTTAAAGGAGCTACGCTACCAAGGGTTTCCCAGACAACCACACGGAGGTTGACTCACGTTTCGGACACAGCGCTGCTCAGAGACTCCCAAATTCAAATGATTTCCAAATGAATGGATATTTGCCGTTATTTTTGGCATTAAAAAACTGGATTTTTTTTAGCCTGGCAGGGGTTCTTGCTGGCCTGGTGGCCTGCCAGTCCTGTACAATTATTGGGGAAACACTGTACCATGATTTCCTATGATGCATTTGAAACTGAAGCACATTGGATTTAATACACTTAAAGATTTATAAAGGGCACATAAGAGTAAAGGCCAACTTTCCACAAATTTAATACCAGATTCATACAAATGTCAAGGCTACAGCTTTCAGCCAGGGGCTGTGGAAAACATCCAAAAGCACGTGTGAGCACGTAGTGAAAAATATCATCAAATTATCTGACGTTGGATGATAAATCTCTGTAGACAAATTGAAAATAAAGGCCTATTGTGTTTTTTATCTTCATCATTTTTTTCTTTTGTGATGTATTGGTGCACAACTTTAGCATATCATATTCTGCCATGTGTTCCCATTATTTTGCAACTAAGAGTATGCCTCTGTCCACATAAATGGTGAATATGTATGGTTTTCATTGGAGATTTAGCACACATGTACTGGTGATTTAATGATGGTGGAAGCCTTGCTTAGGTTTGGTAGTTAAACCTGCATTCATTGATTTTTTTGGCCACATGGGGGCCGGTGCAACAAGCTGTAAACACAGCATTGAAAATTTAATTATCTCCTTATAACATTGTTATGGTGAACATGCTAAGCAAATTAGTCTATTAATACATCCAGCAGACACAGAGCAATATTAGCATTTATTTGAAATTATGCTTTTGTTCATCTGGTGAATGTACAGTACCAGTCAAAAGTTGGGACATGCCTTCCCATTACTTGAATGAGAAAATGTGTCCAAACTTTTGACTGGTACTGTAAGTCCAGTATTCACTCAGCTCTATTTTAGTCTCCACCAAGACCTGGCTCTTTAGCTTTTAAATGCTTCGCCATATTCACCAGCTAGTTGCTAACTTTCTCTGTATGTTTTTTTGGAGCTGGGCAGATAGTGTAGAGTCAGATTGTCAGAGTGTTCTCTTTCAACGTCCTCCTGTGTCTAGAAACCATGTTGATGAGAGCCGAGAACAACCTTACCAAAATGGTAAGGTTGTTGTCTAGGCCAGTAAAACAAAATAAGGAGCTGAAAGACACTAAAACACTTTGTTGAGCTGAGGGGAACTGAAGAGTTGAGTGATAATTCTATATATATAATATAATATATATTATATATATATTTGGGTTTGTCACTATACGCCCCTTTCACTTTACATGCAGTCGTTTGATCCCTTGTCAATAAGAAAATGTTGATGTGTAGCTTTAACTTATCCTGGTTATGTTACATGCTATTCTTTCTTGTGCTTTGTTTTGATACCATGAGTGTTTTCATCTGTGAGTGTGTAACAGTTAGATCTGAGTAGGCTCTTTTATTGAAGAGCCCTTTGAAACATGCTTGAGAATATGGGCTAAATAAATAGATCCATTTAAAATTATGGAGAGCCTGATTGTAGAATAAAATATAATATAGTTGATTTTTAATATTCATGTCTGAATGGTGCATACTTAAAAAATGTCACCTTTACAAACTGTTATGAATCACTGTTAAAAAAAAATTATGTTTTATGGCATGACAACGCTGTGGTTAAGGTCTAGTTAGGTTTAGGCACAAAAACGACTTGGTTAGGGTTAGAGAAAGATCATAGTTTGGGTCAAGATTATCACTTGAAATGTAGTTAGTACTTCCTTAAAGTTATGCAACCTTTGCTGTGATGGCAACAGTAAACAAAAACATTTTTTACGTTACAAAACTGTAACAACGTTCACTTTTTCAAAAAAAATATTGCGACTCATGGAAACATGGCACTCACGGTTGGAAGGGGAAACGAACAGCGGTCTCTTGCAGCAAAGTTCACTTTTTGCCATTTAACTAACTATCTAGCCATCCCCCCAACCCTCCTCCTTGTAATAAGGAAGCCACCTTATATTGATGTCATCTGAACTGTGTCACTTCTCCGAGTCATAATTACTATGGCTGCTAGATGGCATAAACATAACTATAGATTGTTTTCACATGCTGAATTTTAGACCTATACTGTCTATTTTCTTGTGAGGACGGGCTGAGAATAATACAATTCTGCATTAGTTTCCTGACTGGAAAAAAAAATCATAGAGGTAATCAAAGTATGTTTTAGTCAGTAACCATGATTTTAACTCCCTCTGTCTCTTGGGTATGTTTCTCCTGTGTTTCGAATTGATATTTAGACCTTAAGCCTCTCAGCTCTTTCCAAAGAGGAAAAGAGTCAATCATTGATCAGCTATTTACTTTAAGTGAGTCCAAGAACGATATAAATTAAATTAATTTCCCCTCGTCCCAGGATGTCTGCTGAGGCTAAACAGTGTGTCTGTGGGAAGTGTAGCAAGAGACACTGTTCATGTGGGTGGTGTACTTATGGTTTGCCAAATAATCTTGCACTTCACTCAGTGAGAAGTGAGAGGAAGCGCTGTGTCGAGTGGCTTGTAAAAGCCAGGATTTTGTGTTTAACTAAAAGATCTACTCTATAATTTAATAATATTGGTACTGAGTATTTCTGAGCATGTGTACAGTTTTAGGAAATGTTGAATCAGATCTAAACTTCTCTTGATAATTTTCTATTTAAGGAGATTTATTTTTGTTTTTAATCCTGGAGGCAGCAGCATTTGTATTCTGTGCTTCAGAAATTATGTTATTTCTTAGGGCAGAAAATTCAAAAATAAACCCTCTAAATATGAGAGAAAATATAGAGACCCACATTGAAGATGAGCATCAATTTCCTTGACTATAAGGCTCCATCCTGTCACTCATTTCCCAGAGTGAAGCAACTGTTGAAGGGTCCAGTCTGCCAAGCACATACATAAGCAATGGCTTCTGCACTGACAAAAGGTCAGGAGATAGAAGGAAGCAGTCTGCAGAAGGAGTCTGATTTGAAGGACAGTCACTGCTGGGTTCATTTGGCTTCGGCTGCCTTTCAAAGAAAACTGGTAAAGGAAAAAACAAACAATACAGCCAAAGGCAAACAGTAACCGGGCAGAAAGGCTAAAGTCATTACTTATTCATGAATGTTTTTACTTATATAATGAGGCATTCTTTCATCATTATCAGGCCAAAATCATCTCTTAATATGTGTTGTTGAGAAATAAACAACAGCAATAAATGGAAAAAATCATGAAGCAAAATAACAACCAGGAGCTGAACGGAAACTGTCCAATGTATCACCAACATGATCTATCCGAGCACACAGCCATCCTTTCATAAACTCATCTAACTTTATATCCATTCATTTAGCCAGTATGTAAAAAGACTTCTCCTTTCTTTTCTGTTCCTTAACTGGGATAACCAGTGACACTGTGTCTGACATTCACCTTGTACCTTACACATCCCTGTTTTAAACTAGGGGTGATATTACTCTAGATTTGCAGCACTTTTTAGGTGCTAAACATTGAAATTGTGTTTCTCCTCTTTTACTATAGGGCTCCAACAAGGTTTTGCGCTGGTGAAATGGAAGGAGGGAACGGCATCTGATTTATCACTGCAAACTGACCGCTGTGGCAGACCAAATTATGCCTGAAATTTAAAGTCTGAGAAAAGCAGGTGTAAAATTTTTGGCACTGTTTTAGCAGATGTACACGGGAGGAGAGAGACAATGGAATACAAAGACAAACTGGCAGCAATGCGTGCATGTTCTTTATAACATGTTATTTTTCAACTTCACCTTTCTGTTTTCCTCAGTGGCCTACTTGAACATACCCTTTTCCTGATTTTGTTTTGGCTCACACCAGCTCCACATCAGTATTACCGAAGCAGCCAGTAACACTTATTATTTATGCCATTATATTATTTTTTTTTAAATTCTGTTTACATAGGAACAATGTAGTCATTTTTAGGAGTTATACCAAAAATTGGCAAAACTGATTCAGTCACTGATCTTTTTGTTAGGCTGACAACATCAACTATTTAACTAATATATTTTGCAGACCAGATGAATTCCAGCTGGGTTCATTTACATCTGTAGTCTTAGTAAACATCCCACTGATTTAAAACATTGCCGTGACACATAATTTTGCACAGTCTGGACAGACCGATCAACCGACCATGGCACAAGAATGGTTGAAAAGAAAACCTCTAAATGTCTAAAAATAATGGCTGGCAGATTTGAGCATGCTGTGTTTACTTAAGACACATTACACATTTGGCCGTCATTCCCCTTTATGATTTGAAGGGGAAATCATGTGAAAATACACAGGGGAGCTTTAATTCACATTTGTTCAATTGCCAAGGTAAAAACTACTGTCACCTTGTCAACATATGCAGCAGATCAGCAGGGTCTCCTGCACATGACAGATTGTTATTCAGGTCATGCCAGCAATAATATGTTCTTACTGTGTCGTATTTGTGTCAGACTGGTGTATATTATTCTCTTTCTTCTTTTTTGCATGAAAAGGTGGATGTTTAAAGAGCACAGAGTAATTGTACAGTGAATAGTAAAAGACAAAAGATGGTGGGAATGTGGTGCAGGTATTGAGTGCCTGCTGTTGTACTTTAATTATACGTCATGTGTTAAGTCTGCTCTTAACACACCACACATGTACTAAATGAAATGGAAATCATTGTGGGTTTGATAGTCAGTAGAGAAAAGAGGCCACTATCATTGGAAACATGCCACCACACCTACTGTACCTTGCTTACTCCAAACAGGTTAGGATGGCAGCGAAATGCACTTGAGCTGCTTAGTATGTGTGGTAGTGCATTTGCTGATTAGCTTCATGCATGCTACTGGAGGAGGCCGACTGGCATTGTGTACTTACACAGAAGAGAGAGCGTGGGATGGCATGGGACTTAGCTTAGATTTTACCTCCAGTGGTTGGAGGAATTTAAAATATCGCTTACAAAGAATGACAGACACGCGACAAAGGCCACATAATGGATGTAGGATCATACATGGAATATTCTCCAGTGGAAGTTCATTCATTTACAATGAGAGAATCCATTACGGCTGAATCGTATCATTGCAGATGCTCTGAATTGTGGTGACAGGTTGCATGTAAACTGGCTTATATTCAAGGAAATTCATGTGAAAAGAACATTTTATCAGTGACTCAGGTATAGACGTTCATAATGTAGCACACACTGACTAGTTTCATTGAGTTTCATGGCTTTGGACTCACATTAAACTTATATGCAAATGGTTAGTAGCAAATACATAAGAGATAAAATATGATCCAGGAGCAGTGTTGTAGGCACATGGTATATGTGCTTTTGCCCAGGATGCCTCAGGCCTTGTGGAAGCATGTTTCTGTTCTTGATAAGCAAACTGTAGGAAACACCAACAACTGCCTGTGGACACACTGCAGTTATGTTAGCAATAGCAGCTTTGTAGCCTTTACAGATGCATACGGCTCTGCCTTAAAGGAAAGGCCAAACAGTTGAAAAATGCACAATGAAGATGATGCAACTCTTAAACTTCAGTATCATGATGTGTGACACGTTGCCTTTGATAAACGCACACTTGTGTGTTAGAGGTTAAGAGCAAGGTTGTGATTTACCATTAGCTTAATCATTACAGTGTCACTTTAATAGGAAAGGGCTAACCTGGTATGGTTCAGATTGAGGGGATAACAGTGAAAAGTCCTCACTCTCTATGTGTGTATTTGCATCTGTGAGAGAATTACAGTGTGTGTAGAAATTAATGAGCTTCTTTAAACAAGGAACCTAATAACAACCGTGAAAATAATTACGTGCAGCAAAACACTGATGTGTGAAATAACAATGATGAGCATGCTGTGTACAAGCTTATGTTGTTATCAGCTTCCTACTCGTCTCTGTTAGCCTCCATTGGGCAGCTGGAAGGACACTGTGTCACACATGATGGCAAAAACAAAGCCCTGACCCCTGCAACCCCAGCTGGAGTGGCTGAGTAACGTTCTCCATCCACGGAAAGAGATATCAGATTGCAACTGACCTCGGCCCTGCTGCTTGAAATCCCAGTGCCCGCCATAAGGGGCTTTACCACAGACTAGAGGTGGGTGAATAGGGATAATTTAATGAAACATTAGACAAGAGCACTCCACAGTCTTTTAACAAATTGCTTCTCTGACTGCCAAGCTTGGCTCAATATAGGTTGCCTAAAGGAAGAGCCAGGTGAAAAGATACGGAAAAAAAGGGGAAGAAAGAACAGTTATTCACCTGCAGCTCTCAGAGGTTGGATATGATAGTCCCTGGAAAACAACTGTAATATAGAAGATGAGGCGGTCCTGTAATGCCTAAGACTCCCATTATCAAGTCAACTTGTGGATTTGTGAGAACTTTCCGCAGGACGGATTAGGTGTGATGGGAAACTGTTGACTTTCGACCAGAGAGAGCAGAAGGAACACTTTCTCTTATCCACAGGCACCTATGGGTATAAACAGGTGGCTGCTGGGTACTGGCACCTTTTATTGGCAATGCTAGGTGAGTAAAAGCTGGCCTTATTAAGATGTTGGCAGGACTGAGGGAAGCTTTTTCATGGCATCACAAAGTAGATTCACCCCTCATTACCTCTTTGTGCTACATAGTGTCCTTAAGCTTGGGATTTAAAGCCAGCCACTGAGTAAAGCCTTGAATTAGCTTAATGAGAAGAGCCAGGCACATGACTTAAACCTCACGTGGAGAGAAAGTCACAAACAG
Source organism: Thunnus thynnus (assembly GCF_963924715.1). Classification (NCBI taxonomy): domain Eukaryota; kingdom Metazoa; phylum Chordata; class Actinopteri; order Scombriformes; family Scombridae; genus Thunnus; species Thunnus thynnus. The sequence continues at coordinate 24,914,008 of NC_089532.1, read as the reverse complement.
GAACTTAAAGCCAGTATGATTATTGTGTGTGTGTACTGTGAATGGGTGTTTGTGGTTTGTGTGTGCGGTTATGAGGGGGGTACTTACATGCAAGAGAGTGTGCTATGTTCATGTTTGCATGCACATGTCCATATCTGTCTCTACAGTGATACAGGGTACATTTGTGGGATAATGTAACTTTAATTGGGACTCAGGCATATGGACTCGTGTCTCAGTAATGAGGGCAGAGAAAGGCACACAACAATAAAATGTACATGTCAACTGTACATTGTTTGCTTTACTCAGTTCCAGTGGGTGTAAGCTAAAGATATAGCATTGCCCCACAAACAGTCATACATTTATTAAGGCAAGTATAATTGAGACTGTCAAAGTGAAATGATGGAACATTTTTAACTACTACTGCTCTGTAATAGTAGAAGTTTGAGTTAGCTTCCGATAGAGAGTTCTATTTTGCATTCCATCCCAAGTTGCTAAAATACTCGCATACATTAAGCTAATGAATCCCTTATGAAATCTTTTTATCTTCAAAAACATTTAGGTAGCTGTTTAGCTAGTTAGCAAATATGTCGTGTATCTGGAAAACCTTTAGTATTGCAGTGCACAGGCTTGGGGAGTAATGGAATAAATGGAATAGCATTAAGTATTTAGAATAGAAAAAAAGGTAACTGTAAGTTTCAGAAAAAAAAATCAGATCAGATTACCAATACATTTAGTAAACATTGGGATTATTTGTAGTTTTTAAAATACATTTTAAAATAAAGAATGATATACTACTATGCACTGTAAAAGTCCCAAATGTAGGCAGAACAGGAACAATGGGGCCAAATAACTCACTGATCCATGGTGGTGTAGAGGATGGTACCACGTGGCACATGCAGGTGCACACAGCAGGCACACGTACACACACTTCGAACACAGTGAATTTATGTTGAGAGAGTAGGCAGGTACGGTCGTTATACACTGTGGCAGTCCCAAAGACTCATACAAATAAATGAAAAAAAAGCTTGAGTATATGACAGCTTGTAGTGCACATAACGGCTCTCCACCGAGATGACTGTGTGCGTGTAACGTACCCAGAGCCGACAGTGGGTCACTGGTTGCTGAGCACATTTAATACTGAATGAGTTAAAGATATTCAGTTCTATCACGCAGATAGAACCAAATGAAAGGACACGGTGAAGCCCATGATGCTGCTATGCATACGTCTGCCACTGCCATTCCTCTGAGAAGAGCTGTGGAGGAGGATAAAGCTCTTGTAGAGTGGGCACGAATACCCAGCAGGGGGTCGCTGCAACATACAATATGCCTGCGTGATTGATTTACACAGCCAGTTGGCCAAGCAATGTTTCATCGGAGGCTTTACCTGAGAACGTTCTCTGTAATGCATATAATGTGTTATGCACTTTTCATTGTAGGTCTGTAGGCTACTGTCTTTCTTTAAAAATACACTTAGCAGAAGACTCATTTCTTGATGCTATAAAATCTTTTAGCAGGATAAACAGCTTACCTGGGTATAATTAAAGGAAAACTTATTACAACTGATGTTTTATTTTTGTAGTCATCGGTTCTATCAGTTATGATGTTGATTAGATCATGAAATGTGGGGACATCGCTACCCAAGAGCTCCAATAGGGTTAGATATATGAAATAGTTTAGTCAAACTTATTTAGTCAAACTTCAGTTTCTAGACCAACTTCCTGGTTCAAGTTTGACTTACTGCACTTATTGTAGTTGTGTGTGGTTTTCTGTTAAATGACAAATTATTAGGGAGATTGTGGGTGCTCCCACTTCCATTTTGTCCTCTAAATAAAGTGGTTGTTGATCTGGCTAAACTGTTTTCCTTTAAGAAATAATATAATATTATAATTAATAAATAAAAAAAATAGTTTCAGTGTAATTAATCCAATACAGTACATTATTCTGTGAAGACTTACATATGCTATATAGAGAATTACAGTTTTATCCCTTTAGCATAATTGCTAGTCAAAAAGTGATTTGGTTTTTTTGGGTTTTTTTTTTAAACAAACAAAAAATGATTTGTACTGAAATGACATATTGTGTTTCCCGTTTAAACAGTATGTGCATACACTCTATAGAAAATTCTCCTCTACTGCATAAATATGGTATTTAACAACACACACTGAGTAAGCTACATAATCATACATATGTTGATAATGTGTTTAAGCGCTATGTGTAGTATACAAAATGCAAATTGTATTGACTCAAAATAGATGAGATGTGTTCCACTGTGATTTCATTACTGCTATAAATGACTATTTCAAACAAATACAGGATGTGAGTAAATGAGTCTCGCTGCAGCCATCTCCAGTAACTGCAAGGAAAGACTGCTAATGATTAGCAGTCAGCATCAGGCAACAGGGAATATGTGTGTTTGTTGTGTGTCTTTGTGTGCATCTGCAGGATTGTCTGTTCTTGGGTGTGCTGTGCAGTGAAACCATTTAAATGAATTCTTTGACCTCAGCTCTTGATCAAACAGAAAAACCTGTTTTCTCTCCTTCCCTCCTCATTATTCTCCTGCTGCTTCCTCAGTGCATTGTCTCGCTGTGCGCTGGGACACAGGGACAGCACAGAGAGGTTAGAGTTCCCTGTGGCTTGACAGTTCGTTGCAGGTTGTGAGCAACTGCAGCACACTACAGCACTTTTTTTTTGTCACCCCGTGTTTTTTATCCTGCTGATACGGATGTCATATCATGGCAGGAGTGGAGTGGCAATGATTGCATGAGAGAAAAAAACAAGTCGGTTGGATAGTGTTCAACCAACGCAAGATGTTCATACTTTAGATTGAATTAGAGAGTAGAGACATGAGCAGAAGCAAGGTCTTTGACGGTGATTAGAGGTTCAGCCATGACCCAAGAGGGCATATGTGGACTCAGTAGATGTTGCATTTCTTAACACCACCTCAGGCCTAATACAAAACTGGCTTCACTGTAGTTGTGTGAGCAAAGACTTGGCTATTGGCTCATAAATAAAGAGTAGTAAATCAAGTTCTCTATGGCCTTTAGCTTTGAATTTACGACACGACCTGCCAAAACATTTCAGCTAAGACGTGGGAAAAAACCCTCCATTAACCCATCAGTAAATACTTGCAGCCCTGTGATCTGCCTGTACACTCACACACACTCTCCACAGATCTGTGGTATGCATGATCTAAATGAGTCCATGGGCTTTTTGTCAGCTAACACTGACAAGCAGAACATGGAAATCACATTAAACCCTGCATGCATCGTTATGAGTGTGCATGTTTCCGTGTGCATGTCTGGGTACGTAGACATTAGTATTAAGCCTCTATGGTAGCAAGTCTGGAAAACATAACTTTGATCAGGAAATGTCCAGGAACACAGTAAACCCATAGGCAGGTGTATCTGTTTCAGATAAAACCCAGGAGACTTAAGGAGGTATATTTGGATAGATATAATTCTTTCAGCTAGTAGACATCTGTATAACTCATGTTTAATAATCTGAAGGGCCAGGAGATTTACTTTGGTCTCTGTTTCTGTTGCATTCTTAAAGTAACAGGCTTGTATCCAGTCATAAGGTTGACATGTCCACAATGTTTGTCAATGTGCTGTCTTGCTTTAGCTTGCAGTAGCAACCTATTTTGGTGTATTTTGATGTCAGTGGATGGCAGGAGAATGCAGATTGTGGCTGAGATCATTTCTTTACAGCGGAGAGGTGGTGCGTCAGTACATCAGTTTCAGTGTGGTCTGTTAGATTTTGTTGGATTCTGTTGCTGATACCACTGAGGGGAGAATGAAACAATGTTGTGCATAATATTTTCTTTGGAGACCCTGTTCTCTAATAACTTGATCTATATTACCAGAAGTGTAATAATGTATGATTTGTTGAAGTAAAGATTGCTTAAAACGGACAGCTGCTATGGCCCCTCAGCTAATATGGTAATGTTTCCCAGCTGCTCAGAATTACCCATTACCGCTTTCCTGTGTATTGAAACCATATATGCAATGCTTATTGTATTTGAGCTTTAGTAGAGAAGAAGTACAGGCAGCTGTAATAAGGAGCTTAACAGCCAGGTAAGCATGCTCACGGGGAAAGCCTGGCTGTTCAGATGGTTTATAGTACTGGTGAGTACTTTGTGCACAATGCATAGGCACTGTTGGACAGGCTCTCGATAAAACAGCAAATTCTCTGTCAATATGAATGCTGCTGAATTAGACTATTGAGGCAAAATGTGAAGTAAGGCAAGGTTTAAACTTCTCTTTAGTCCCTCTTTTTTATTCTTCCCACAATAACCTCAGTCACTATTTGTATGTGCAACAGCAACAATGCTTTCAAGGAGAGAGTGTCTGAAAGTGTGCGTTGTTATCCTAGTTTGTCCAATTAATTGGGCTAAGACTACGAAGACACACAAAAGTTCTGGAAGAGACATCGGGGGCTGTGATGGCACATTTTGCCCCAGCTTGGAGTGCCTTTAGATGTGGCTTTGAGATGAAGTGCAACCTATTTTGTTTGAAGCATACTTAACCCAGTAGTATCAGCATAATCTCAAAAATGATGATGACAATGAAACCTTGTTATAGGCCTACAGCTATATATATACAGAAAAGTAATTTTGCGCAGATATGGCAGGTTTTGTTGTTTGTGTTCTCCAACCTGCTAATCCTCTTGACAGACTGCAACCATTTACAGTTTGAATTTTGTTATGAAATGAAAAAAGTTTGACCACACCCAAAACCATTGTTAATGTATTTCACAGCAAAGTTTTTCACCAACTGTCATATCATAGGGTAGGGAGAAAAAATGATGGCATCACCTTTGGCAGTAACTAGTAAGTAGCAAGAGTCCCTAAGAGTTGGTGCAATCCTGCTGATTTCTCAGCCAATTTTTTTGCTAATGGAGCCGCAGAACTATCTTCTACAAAAAAGGGAATAGAGGCTCAAGAGGCCCAGTAGAAATTTTGGTGGTTGAATGCATTTTAAGTCCCCAATGCATAAAAAAGTAGATGCAGCCTGTCTCCTATTTGAGAGATCAAACATGCCCTCACATGTTATGTCTTTGGACTTGCTCAGTTTCAAAAGTTCATACAGGGCTTCAGGGGGAGAGTTAAACTTGCTTTCATTCACAGTTCAGTTAACTGGCTTTGTCCAACTTTTCAGGCAATCATGTTAAGTTTGAAATCCATCATTAAAGATTATTAGCCATGTTCACAAGTTAAAAAGGATCCATCACTTTGTAGTTCAGATTAAGCTTTTTATCAGTCACTGTTAGAGATAACAGACAACTTTCATTTACAATTGAAGTTTTATTGTGAAGTAAATGGAAAGTGTTATCAAGTGTGATTGATTGAGGTAATAACTAAAGGCGGGCAAGAGAATAAAAAAAAGGTAAGTTTTTTTAACAGGTGTCAACATAGGATTGTCTGATTTCTCTGGTACAACAAACCAAATCGCAGCCACCTGGCTTTTTCACAAACTCCATTAAAATCTCAACACAATGCCTTCCACTTATTATCATTCATGACATTTCATTGCAATTCAAGTGAACCATGCAACACAATCAAGTCTTTATTCATCAATGAAACAATCATACAAGGTCAACTGGTAGCAAAATGCAACATTATTATCTTTTTACTGCTTTATTCAAAGAAAGAAAGGATGCTTAATGATTTGCTGCCACCATACAAACTGTTATTTTGTTAGAGAAAAGACACTGTAACATAGAAAGTTAATGTATAACATATTTAAAAACTATCCACTGTACAAAGCTTGCCAAGATGATTAATTACATACATGCATACAGATAATTGCTGACTCATATGTTAATCAATGATGTGCTGAAAGGTATAGCCTAACCTTCCTTGTTAACCTTTCATCCTGTGCTAGCTAAATAGCTGCAGGCAGCCTAGGGCATAATGACACGTACTATACAGTAGGTTTTCTTTAATTAGCATTGGGTGTATGTAGTGTAGCACAGCTTTTTCAAAGATAAAAGGATAATATTAAGATGTATGAGGTTGGCCGTCAAGCTAATGGGAAGAAGTTTAAGAAAAAAGTAAGTTTTTCATTGAAAAATCAAGCTATTGTTAAGAAGTTAGTCAAGCTAATGTTAAGGAATTTTAGGCTAAAAAATAATGTTAAGATGTTTTTAGAATGAAAAGTTAAATTAAGGATAGAATTCAATGCCAGTAGCCTGAGTTTGTGAGTTTTTAATGTGTTTTGAATGTTTCCAGTCATTTCTTACCAGTGAATGATCATCAAATGCATGTAAAATGCATATACACTGTATAACTACCAAATGGATTGTTTATATGCACTAACTTAAAACATGGGATCAATAGGGATAGAAAGAATACTATTTCTGCAGTATGTTTGGAGAGATATTCTGTACAACAAGAATGACAAATTAGAGAGGATGATAGAGAGACTGACTTTCAGTCCTCAAACATATGGTTTCAAATATCTCAGCACTAACTCTTAGACTCTGAAGCAGTTATTCTTAGCCAAAGCGTTACAGTTGCCATTTTGAGTAAAGGATAGCTGGTGTTGCTCTGGCTCACAGGATGTCTGTTCTGCCGGATGATGATACATTATAGCAACATATATATAGGGGCACTTGAAGAAATGAGACTTCAAAGAAGCAACTGAGATAGCAGCTGCCCAATCAGATCTCACTTTAGCAAGATAATAGCATTCAGGTCCCCAGAGGCAGAAACGGGGATGTGTCATAAATTATGAATTTCCATGAGAACAGATATGGATGGCAGTGTCATGCAATAATTGGCACAGCACTTAGCTCCAAGTGAAGCTGGCTGGTGGCTGAGTGATGTACGCCACAGGCACCTCGAAAACACGTTGAAGTGATTTGGAAAATCAGCGTGACACAAATAGGTGTCCCCAATTATCATGTTGACCCCCAGGCTGTATGATGCGGCAACCTGATTTCAAGACCTGTAGGGCAGCATGTTAGGGAGCAACAGTGGGTTCAAGGTTAGAAGAGCCTGAGATGATTGAAGCTGCACTCTAAAATACTCTAATATAAAAATACACCGGTTTTATCAACCTAACCTACAAACTTTTGATGCAACATAGCCCAACCCTGTTAATATACACATACAGTAGATTAAACCATTTGAATTGAAATGAGAAAAAAAAATCTGTTAGTGCTCAAAAATGTACTGTGTGACTGAAACCATGATTTAGTTTTTAAATATACTTTTTAAAGGGCCAATTCACCTAGACAGAAGATAATTTAAAGAACAACTGTAATATACTGATTGGCTGCTATTGTCACAAAACTGACTTTCCACAATATGCATTTTTTTAAGTCACAAAGTCAGAGAAGCTGGTAAATTGTCAGGGATTTGGGGAAATACAATTATTTGCCTTCTCAGATGAGAAGATCAATAACACTTATGTCTGTGTGTTAAGTGCGGAGCTGGAGCTACGACGTAATTAGCTTAGCTTAGCATAAACACAGAAACCATAGGGAAACAGATGGCCTGCTTCTAACCAAAGTCCAAAAATACACCCACCAGCACCGAAAGCTTATTAATTACTAAATCCGTACCCAAACAGAAATGTAAAAACAAGTTGTGGTTTTGTGAGGAGTTATGTGCTGTAACTGTGTCTTGGCAAACAGCAGCCGGATGCAGTGGAGTGTCTGCTGGTTGCTTGGCAACCTTGCGGCGACAACACGACTCCAGGAAGTCCCGCCTGTTGTTTGCCAAGACAGCATGTAACATCAAGTGATATCACAGTTTCTCATTTTCACATTTCTGTTTGTGTATGGAATAAACAAACAATATAAGAGAAAGTATATTTCCCCAAATGTAGAAATATTCCATTAATATGACTTTAGGCAACCACTACATTACATACAAGATTTTTTAGTCCAATCCCTCAATATTTGTGTAAATTAATGGTGGAATTAAAATAAGTTCTTGTAATTTTTAGTAATTGCTACACCGTCCCTCTGTCAACCCAGTTAAGCATTTTCAAGCTCCTTTAAATTAAAATCCCACCTGTGATCATCTTCAAGCTAACTCTGGTGCAGTGCATCATTTATGCTTAATACTGCACACTGTCCTGTTCAATAAATCAAATCAATAATAATGTTACTGCTTAGGTGTCATGGTTTAGGGATTTTTCTTTTCCAGAGAAGCAGCAGCAAAAATTCATTAGATGACAAAAAGTCATCTTTAGCCAACACCTCTCTTAATACTACCCTAAGAGAATAAACCTAACTACAGACCTCAGCCAGGGTTTGAGCATGCAGACCCAGCCTTCTCTCCTAAAATAAAAGGATGTCTAGAGTGCCGTTTCTCACTCTCTCCTGCTCTGTCTCTCCTCATTGTTTTTCTGCAGGTGAAAGAGTGAACGGATGAGGTGGAGGACTTCTTCCTCAGCACACACAGAGCCGTCACCTTGCAACGTTCATCGGTGGGAGGAAGAGAAAGACTCGGGATTGTTTGTTGCCCGCAGGAGGAATTCAAGGTCAGTACACAGTGCACTCACTCACACACACACACAGACGCAGTCATGCACTCACACACGCACACGTGCACGCACACACACAGTCAGGCTTGAGAACAAATGAGAGAACGTTTTGTTTTTTTCTTTTATTGGCTGTTTGTATTAAGAGTCAAGAGAGTTGATGAGATTTTTGGCATGACGTGCATCACCTCCATCAACAAATAATTGGAGAATAAAAGAATTGTTAAATATTAAACACACAATAATACATTTTTAACAAAACCATGGTTCAGATAAAAGAAAAAAGTCAATTGACAATTCCCAAATGTTCCTTGTGTCCTTTTATCTTTCCTTTGATTCCTTCCTCTCTTCTTTTGCTTATGTTGAGTCCATCTTTCCTTTCCTCATTTTGTTTCCTTCCTGACTTAGCTTCCTTTGTCCTTTCTTCTGCCCTTTATCCCTTTTTTAAATTTCATGTATCCAAAAAAAAAAAAAAAAAAAAAAAATCACTAATCAAAGCTTCCAAACAAACGTTGGGCTGTCCAAGGTTTTTTTTTTTTTTCCTGTGAAGTCCACACACTGGGAAGAATTTGGATTTTAATTGCTTCCCCACAGATTGCTGCCTCACTGAGAAACTGGGTTAATTGCATAAGAAAAGAGAGCCACTTGTGACCTTCACTGAATGCTGCCAACTACAGTTACTGCAGCATGCACAGACATAGCTATGGAAAAAAAAGGTGATAGCCTGGATATCTGCCTATTTTATATGAATGTTGACATCAGTTTCCAAAAGCTTTTTAAGTGTCAGTCCTGCAAAGCTGTCCTGACAGGATCATGTGACTGTGTAATTCCGCAGCTTACACGTGTCAGTATAAGGGCATATGGAACTGTTCAATTGTGCTACAGGTTGATTAGACTTATCAAAATTACTTTGAAGTGAAGAGAAAATGGGATATAAAAAACTTAAAATGTCTAATTGAAAGTCCATAATGGCAAATACATCAATATTTCTTCACATACACAATTTTTTCCATTATTTTCTTGCTTTTTTTCCTTTTTTGTTTATCTTAAAGGAGAGTTGGCTGTCTATTCTTTCTCATATACTGTATAGTCAGGCAGTGGCAGGAAGGTGGGTTTCAGCACAGACAGCTCTGACAGAATTCAGTCAGAACTGCTTGAACTGAACCGCTCAACTGTCTCCATCCTGCCTTCCTCTCCTCTTTCCTTCCCTCCTTCCCTCTCTCTGTCTGCCTCCTTCCTCCTATCTTCTTACCTTCCTTCCCTCCTTCCTTCCTTCCTTTCTTCTGCCTTTTCTTCCTTTATCCACCCTTTCTTCCTTCCTTCCTTCCTTCCTCACATCTTTTTTCCTTCTTTCCCCTTGTCTTTCGCTCCCTCTTCTCACCTTTCCTCCCTTCCTTCCCCTCTTCCTTCCTCTTGTCTTTTGACCCCCTGTCTTTTCCTCCTTCCTTTCTCTTTCTCATGCTTTTTTCCCTTCCTTTCATCTTTCGTTCCTTCCTACCTTTCTTTCATCCTTCCATCTTTTGTTCCTCCCTTCCTTCCTTATTTCCTTCCTTTGATATTTTGTTCCCTCCTTCCTTCTTTCCTTCCTTCATCTTATTTTTTCCTTCCTTCTAATTTTGTTCTTTCCTTCCTCCCTCCTAAAACTTCCTTTCTTCCTCCTTCTTGTATTTTGTTCCTGCTTTCTTTCCTTCCTCTTCCTATCATTTTTCCTTCCTTCCATTCATATTGTGTTCCTTCCTTCTGTCCTTCCTCTTGTCTTTTGTTCCTTCCTTTCTTCCTTTCATATTTTGTTCCTCCTTTCTTCCTCTTGTATTTTGCACCCTCCTTCCTCCTGTGTTTCATTCATTTCTTCCTTCCCTCCTTCCTTCCTTCCTCCTACCTTTGTTTCTATATTTTTTTCTTCCTACTGTCTTTTTTTCCTTTCATATTTTGTTCCCTCCTTCCCGTCTTCTGCACTGGCCTTTCTTTCTCCTGTCTTTTTTCCTTCCTTGTTCCTTCCTATCTTTTATATCTTCCTTACTTTCTTCCTTGCCCTGTCCTTCTGATCTCCTCATGAAGGCACTTCTGCCTTGTTTGAATGCGGGCAGCTCACACAGAGCCAATGATAGCTGGAGATGAGGTGAGGGCCGTGACATTCCCCTCAGGACCAATGCTTGGCACACAGTTCTTGTAGAATATTCTGCCAAATGACGTCACTAGCTGAGGATAATAATACCAGTTTTATAGGTTGAGAATCCCACAGCACTGTATCTGTGATTTCAGCTGACCCTGCTTGTCCTTCACACTGTAAATTGTGTTTCATTGACTGAGAGTTGTGGTATTCATTTATGAGTTGATATTGGTTTCATCATTTTCCTGAATAGTGTAGTAATTATTTACAGATCACCTTGTTTTTTTATTCAAAACTGATCCCTGCTTATGAACTAAAGTCCTATAGTAACCATGGCCTTCACAATATGTGCAGTTCCGAATAATTCAGAATAAAAAATAGAAAATTAAACACATTTTACAAGGTACATAAACTGTCAAGCTTGTTGCGATGGCAAGAATTTGACATCTGTGGACCTTTTGAAAGTTACATTTAGCTGTCAAGTGCCATGGTTTTCTCTTGAAAATGATTTCTAAGTATGGTCTCTAGTTTGGTGGCAGCAGTGTTTAACACCATTGGCAGCTCAAACAAGTGTTGACACAGAGTAGCAGTACTGATAAAGCCTGTGCTAATGGACAAAATAAGGTCGGAGTAATTAAAAATAATGACCTGTGTGGTGTGAAGTAACATACACTGCTAATATGACCCTTCAGAGCAAAGAAAGTTTCGTATCAGTCATGTTTCAGTTTGCCCTTGAGATCGATCAGCCTCTACAATAAACAAATTATATTTACTCAAACATCTCAATGACAGTAGGTGGAAACATTTGAAAATAAGGAAATATCTCTGCCACACCTTCAACTTGGATATACAATAGAGTCAAAGTCATGACATCATGCTGCACAGCATCTGTTCACCAATTCTGTTCATCAGCCTTTCTGAAAAAAAAAAAGGAAACATGTTCCTGCAGTTAACTTTCCACATTCTAAGACAACTTGGCATCCACTACAGCAGTTGCTAGAAGAAATGGAAACCTTTGTGATTTTACAAAGTTAAAAAACAACTTTTTGAGAACAGAAAAAACTACAAGTGAGGCAGCACGGGTCACACTTGTGTTAAGTCATTGTAACTTGATTTTGTCCATATCCATAAAACTCAACAACATACAACATTTTCTTCTAAAGTCCCTTATCTAGTTGTAATCTCTGCTGTCTAAAAACTTCTACAGTGCAGCATTTGCTCCTCTCTGTCCTGCTGTTATTACATACATGGTTGAACTAGCCTTGAGGTTTAACCCATGGTGATCTAAATATTGAACAAACAACTGTATTAGATAGTTTTTCACTAAAACTACCATCCTACTGACAAAGCAGAATAAATTGCAGAAATTAGACAAGCATAACTACATTCAACATATTATAATTTATACAACCAATAAAAATACATTTGGACACACTTTATTCATCCAGAATACTTTGTAGTACTTTTAAAAATACTGCTCAAAATAGTCTGATTGGTTTTAGCTTAATTTCACACAAATTACTGAATTGCTCATATTCTCTTAAGCTAGCGAGACGCTATACTATTAACTATGCTACTAGAGTAAGAAAAAAAAAAACACAATTCAACTCCCCTGGCATACATGACAAAACCATAGACTGTAAAAAATAATGGACATAGCCACTGTGACGTCACCCAGAGTTTGCATTTTGACCATCACTATCTTGAATTTTTGGAGCCAGAAGTGACTGTATTTGGAAGAGAGGATGGAGCTGACCCAAACGCTAGCTTGGTTAGCACGGTGTATTTACATTCTACAGTTAACTGTGATAATGCTAATGTTAATGTTAATTTTCACAAGCAAAAAACAGGCTTAAATCCCTTAGCACAAAATGTACTTAATAGAAAAAAATGTATATCTGACTCTTTAGAGGGTCATTAGCACAACCAAATGCTGAACAAGACTTTTTTACATGATCAAAATGTTACAATTAATTTTCATGAACTGGAAACACACTAAAATAGCGATGGCTACAGCTACAGCTATACTCTGTGAATCTGGGGTTAGGCCATGGTTACATTACCTAACCAATGTTGTTGCCGTGGTACCTACTTGCCTGTGACGGCACCCACCTGTCACTCATAGTAGCCACACCTTTAATTCAAATTAAGATTCAGATTTTATTCACAAAGTATAACAAATAAAACAAGATGAATTATTATTCATTAAACTATCCAGCATTATATAAGAATGAAGAGCTCCACCTTGAACACAAGTTAAGTACATGTAAATACATTGTGCTAATAATACCTCTGTTTCATTTTTCACTTTTAAGTAAAAATTTCAATGCAGGACTTTTACTGTGTGGTATTAATAGTTTTACCTCAGAAAAGTTTTGAATACTCCTACTACTGTAGACTGTCCAGATGCTGCACTGCCCTCTCAGTTGAGTTTTGCATCTTTCGTTCCGTCAACATCATGTCATTATTTGTGAATTGATTCAGAATCATAGGAGATAAGAATTAAGATGCTTATGTGGGCTGAAGGTCTGCTGGTCTGTGTGCATTATGAAATGATTATTGCGCGTTTGCGATTTTATCTACCTGGGTGGGTCTTAATCTACCTGGGCACACTGCCCAAGTAGAGCCTCTGTGTCCAGAATGTAAACTCACATGGTTTATGCTGTTTTAAGCTAAATGCCAAAAGAATATGTTGCTTTATATGGCATAGTTTCGCTCCTTTTTTTCTTAATTAATAGTAACAGAATAGGTGTTTCTAAGAATTGGTACTTTCCTAGGAAGTACCCAATTATATGAGTTATTACCAACCTAAACCGGTCACAACTACACAGTACTTATTCGAGTTGATGGGTAATAGAGGTTTTTCTTAGTATTTCAACTGTAGTTTCTCTGTATTTACCAACTTATTATCAGTGGTAATTACCCAATAATATACCATAATTTACGGGGTGAATATTTAGTAATTAGGGGACTGTAAAAGGAAGGGTTACCAGGTTTTCTTACTTCTGGAACAGAACCCAGAAGTGCTGGTTTCACTTTGGCTCTCTATACCTGCTAAACAAACATGCTGACACTAGCATCTAACTCAAAGCAACACTTTGCCCAAGTCCAGTCCAATACATCCACAAGTTTATCTTTTTCTCAAATGAAGCCTGCTTAAGGTGGGGACATACATAACAGCATATCTGCTTAGCATTTACTATAGTCCAACTCAATTGTGTTCTTTAGAGGTCTAAATAACAAGGAGGATATTTGTTTGCAAGTTGGCTGTCAAAGTGTACCTATCTTGTAATGGTGTAGACAAAGTGAAACACTTTTTCATAAGACACCCAACTCCGTGCTAAGGAATGGTGCTAAGAAGAGATACTGTTACCCTGAAAACAGTGCTGAGGTATTAATGCCAGGGCTATTAACTTAAGGGCTATTACTATTCAGTATTTTACAAATTTGTATAAAAAAGTAACTTTATCACTTTATCATTTGTTAATCAAAGAATAACAAATATATTAACAAAAATGCAGTCCTTGAGGAAATGTCGAATTGTCCTGCTGCTTTTGTCTGTCAGGAAACAGGCTCCTTGCCTGGAGGAGGATATTCAGTATGTCATATTAAAAACTAATTGATGTGCCAAATAAAGATCTACCTAAAGTGCATCCCACCACACATACTCCATCACCCATAATATGAATTTTAATAATAGCCAATGGAATATTGATGTGATCTCAATATGTCACTCCTCAACATATTGAGTAAGTGAAATCTCACTTTCAGGAAATTGATTGTCTTACATTGTAATGAGTTGGGGCTATTTGATTAGAGGTTCGTTTGGACTTTCTAACTCAATTCAAGTTTCTACTTTTTAAGTCCCAACTTTGTTGAACACAATGACTAATGACAATGACTAAGAACGCATTTGAGGCTCTGAAAGACAGATCACCATTTAACATAACAGACAGCAGCTTAACATCTAATCATGTCACTGTGTAGTCAGGGAGTAGTCAGTTTTGCTGAGTCCCAGTCAAATTGAATATAGACAACTTAAATGAAGACAAAACTAAGTTTAACAGATACTTTTCTGGAATGTATGAAACTTTCAATTACTACTGAGAAACTGGAATTGCCATTTGTTTGAAATTTTAGCAGATTTTAAGAGTCAACTTAAGTGGGTGGCTCAATTAGTTATATGGTGAGATGTTGGGGTAGAGTTCTGATGGCACAGCTTGTTTACTGTGGTACTCAGTATTTGTATGCAGCATGTCATTTTACTTTGAACTAGGAGTCTATAGAAGTGTTCCTTTATATAGTATGTAACATCATGTGATTGTAACAGCATATCCTCTGTATTGGCAACCCTATTGCCAGACAAGATGTTGATATTAGACAATTTTGGGAAATCCTGGATGAAGTTCAATGGCAACATATTTTATATTTTCCTCATACAACATCTGTGCATAACAATGACAGCATGGTTAATGGTGAGGGAAAATCATGGTAATGGCAAATAAAATTAAACAAAGCCTTCAGGCTATTCAGGTAATCTGCATGAGTTTGCCTCTACACTCAAATGGCCCACTCTTCCCACCAACACTCCCTTTTGATTATGGTTCTGTCCTTAAGCATCATTGCTCATGCACGCTCTTATGCCGCTATGCCTGCTGCCACACTGTAGGGTGTCACCTGTTGCTGCAGCTGTTTATATAGCATTTCATAAGCTCTACCTGCACCCTAGCATCCACCTGTAGAGTCTACGTTCCTCTAGGGGGGAAGTTGTTATTGTCACTCCCCACTCCCCACTGTCCTGAGCTAGAGGTTTCTTTGTGGGGAGTGACAGAGCCAGACAGAGTCAGAGCCAAAATAAATAAACGGACTGCATTTATATAGCACCTTTCTAATCTCCTACCACTCAAAATGCTTTACACTACATGCCAACATTCACCCATTCACACATAGATACACTGATGGCAGAGGCTGCCATGCAAGGTGCCAACCTGCTCATCAGGAGTTTCTAATGCTCATTCACACACACATTCACGCACAGCCTTTGGGAGCAATTTGGGGTTCAGTATCTTGCCCAAGGACACTTCGACATGTGGACTGAAAGAGCAGGGGATCGAACCGCTGACATTCTGATTAGTGGATGACCCACTCTGCCTCTGAGCCACAACCGCCTGAGTACATACTCCTGATACGCCTGAGCACATACTCATTCATGTGATTACAGATTCCACATGAGTTAAGGTATGGCAGTGGACATAAATCATTTTCTGTAGAATCATTCAATATGAATGTAATTCCAAGAGTTCCTGGGCCGGTATTGTTCACGTCACTTCTTTCTCTGTATCAACTGATGAGCTCAGTATCTGTAACATAATATATGATGGAACATACAGTATATAGTGTGGAAAACTGCATGACTGCACTGTTGAACACAGAATATAACTGTATATTGTCAAAAGGCAAAAGGCTTACTTTCTGTGACAGGCAGAAAATTAAACTATTGGGCACATGACCCAGTGCAATGAAAGTGATGTGCCATCAATTTTTTGAACAATGCAGAGATATGAGATTTGAGAGTGGGTGTGCTTGGAAGCCTTTTATAAGAGATCTGTTAAAAGAATACAGGAAAAATATATGATACGCTTTACATATTACCCATACACATTGAGTTCAAAGAACAAAATCAAACTTGACAGTCAAACAAAATCTGCCACATCCCAAAGTTGTGCAGATTATATAATAACTGGCTGATGAAACTGTAGCAGCAAAATGTTTTTTTGCCTCCTCTGACAGAGTTTTGATCAGAAAATGTCTGGATGGTGAGCTCCCTGAATAGCTCAGCCTCATACAGCAGCTGTTTATTAACTTGTCCCAAAACTGTCACCCTAGTTGATGAACAGTAGCGCGAGCCCCAGGCATGAAGGTTTGAGAGCAGGATCGCATCAGCCCCTTCCTCAAGAATGTTTCAATGGCCCAAGTACTCCTTTATATTAGTTGTTCACCCCCTGGAGCTGTCCTGTTTACCTGCCTCACATGTGTAGATAAAACTGTAAGTCAGCCCTGTAATCAGGGGTGTTGTTTCTCATGCTTGCGTCATTACAGTTGAGATAATGAAGTGCTGGGTGGTTAGATAGTGCCTGGGGTTTCACCATGTGCTAGTACCCAGAAATATTTAAAATTGTGTTTGACAGATACAGATTAACAGGAGGAGAGAAAGAATGATGCAGCGAATGTCTCAGGTGAACTGAAACTTTCACTGTTGTTGTACACCAAAGCTAGTTGGATAGCTAGGAGTAACAATTTGTTTTAAATAAACCACTAGCTCCAAATGGCTTTTTCACCCTTTTGTCACCACCTTATGGGTATTCATGTACTTCTTTCTGCCAAGTGGGAGATATTGTACCTGTCAGAAATTCCTTAAGTATCCAGCTGGGAATTAAAATTGGCTGACGTGAATGGTTTTCCCCCTGAGTTCCTTGTAATTATGGCCTTTAAGACATCAGCATTAGTCTAGTGTCTGTGTGTTAGCCTGACTAAGTTGAAAAACTTCTTCAACAGCAACTGATCCTAAGGGTAATCATGGAACACTGAATCCCCTACTAAAACAGAGATTAATAAGATTGGCTTCCTGGCCCTTGAGACAGGTAAAACTCGGGTACATAAGTTTTTACATGAAAAATGTATTTAAAAAATTATAACATATAAATTCACAATATTAACTGATTAGAAATGTGCAAAAACATTTTAGGCTAGTTTTGTCAGATTCTTGATCAAGCAGGAATAATATTGGGGTTCCCTCCATACTAATATGCAACAGTTTAAAGTTTACAGTTTATCATACACAATATCAGCACACACAGGATGTTGATATTAATTTGCATGCACCCAGAAATAAAATAAAATAATGTCAGAAGAGAGGAACAGCAATAATGAGAGGAACAAGAGTAATCCAAACAATTACACAGGCACATAATTACACATCAAACTTATGAACAACAATTATCATCAAACATTCACTTTGTCATCTCATCAACCTTTGCCAGAGAAGGATGCAGGCTGCCAAAATGTTTAGTGCTGATGCTTTAGGGAACAGCCAAATCATTTCACAGTGACGCACTGAAAATATTCTGGTGGCTCCATAATTAGGCTCAGTGTTGTGGATAGTGCTCACATATAAAAGCTTTAGACATTGTGTGTTGTCATGGAGAAGTTGTATTGAATTTCATTTTAATGACCTATGAAAGGTTATTTATGAATTAAATAAGTAGGCAGTATTTGCAGTATGCAGACAGTAAAGTGCTATAGGACGCAAGAGGGAAAATGTTGCATGGCATACAGTGTGATATTGCTCTGCTTTTTTTTATACAGTTTCAAGCTATAACAAAATGCAAAGTGCAAAATAATTAACATCCACAGGGCAAGAAATGCACATTATAATTATAATTATATGGTATGAAGCTGAACAAACCAGTCAGTTATATTAGGTATTGTTAACTGGAAGAACAGATAAGTTAACTGTATCTCTGACAACCAAGATGTGTATCACTGACTCATAAAAAGCCTTTCAGCCCACAGCTCACATCACTCCTGAGCCATCTCCTATCAAAGACTGTAACAGAATCTGAAATTAGATCTCAAAAATCTCAGCGTTAACCCCTATTCAAGAGTGTCAGACATCTGAAGGAAAAGTTTTTCTGTATGAAGTCGTCATCAAAAAGACAGCAGCTGCCCTGAAAGAATGCCTTCCTTGATTAAAAAGTATAGCCCCACTATGTGGCCAGCTATGTTTCTGTAAGTCATGGAGAAAAACAACCCAACTGTGCTCCTCAAACTCTCAGTTTTCTATGGTTTTATGACTTGTACACCCTCTATTTAGCCTATTGAAAGCCCAAGACCTTCTAAAGTACACACTTGCTTTGCTGACAGTCCTTTAGATAAAGCTTTCTATAATTCTTACTGTGATGGTGCTTAATGGAAATTTGCTCAACACTAGCACTGGTATCTAGCAGTTTGATTGTTAAACCAGCATGGGAAATGTGTTTTTCTCTTCTTTGGCGCAAGTGAAAACACAACAATATGAGTAATCACTAAACTGTAGATGAGTGCATACAATAGGAATGGACACAGACAGTACGTTCTGCCTACACAGCCTCTTGAGTTGAGTTTTGAGCAACATTTGCGGTATATGAAGCAGACAGTGATGGTTGTTATCTCAGAGCTGTGACTCAGTGCTTCAAATTCATCTAATGTGTTAAATACATCAAATGGGTTGGGAGTGATATGTGCTATGAAGAATGCGTCCTGCTTTCTTACAGTGAAGACACTTTGCTGCTAGCTCTCACTTCTGCTCGCATTCTTCTGCTGATATTCTTGTTTTTTGTTTTTGTTTTTTTTTCTGCAAGAAAATACGTGCAGTGGCTCTTTTATACTTATAAATCACTGGGACTGTCATTTTTTGTAGATATAGTAGGCTATTGCCATATTTCAACATTTTTATGACCTCAGTACTACATAGGTGAGGTCTACCAACAACAACAAGCCTATACTGCAGTGACTGGAAACTACTTAGCTAAAGCTAAATAGCAGCAAGATGCCCCCCTTCTCCATAGATGACTTCCACAAACTTTTGCAGAAGATTGCAGTGCTGGAAACCAAAATTCACTGGTTAGAAGTGAATGTGGAAGTGAATGGACTATGAGGGAACAACACCACTTTACCATAGACTCAAAACAGTGGACAAGATCATGTTAACACACAGCTAATTAGCACCAATAAGACTACCAAGAAACAGGAGGGCTGTGTACCAAGTAATAAATCTACAAGTCCTCCCTGGAACTCTCTTGGTGCAAAGCCTAAAAGTAAATCATTTCTCTGGTAAATGAGAGGATGGGTAACAGGCAGAGCCCAGCGCCTTGTGATTTGTGATGCAACTGGCTGGCCTGCCTTATCATCCTGGCATACCACCTCTTCAACCCCTATTTTTAGTAGGACACAACTGTGGTTAGCTGCGAAAGAAAGAACTAGCAACAAACCTCCCCAACAACCTGCATCTGGAGAACAGATTTGCTTCATTGTTGCAGGACACTGGATCTCAGTCTGATGGCCTGGATAACCTCTCATCTTCACACAGCAGGGTGATGACTGAGAGTAACTCAGGAAGTAAAAGGCTACAGGGAAAGCTAACAACTGGGCCTCAAACTCTGATTGTGGGTGACTTTGCTGTAAAGATGTAAGCATGTGGAGTAAGAACACCAAAATACTCTACTTTCCCAAGGATATAGTCTCTGACATAATAGAAAGAATCCTGCATATCGTGGCTGCATGTTCCACTTTGAAAACCATCATAGTGCACATAGAGACCAATGATGTGAAACAACAGTCTGAAATACTGAAACGAGACTTTATTGATCTATTGAACACAGTCAGCTCTTTGAATGCTGAGGTGTTTATCAGTGGCCCGCTACCGCCAGTCAGAAGAGTTGAGAGGTTCAGCAGGTTGTTGGCACTAAACACATGGCTCTCAGCTGCATCTACCATCCATTTAGTGCACTTCATTGACAATTTCAACTTTTTTATCACCCATCTGTTCCCTCTGCCAAGGACAGGAGACAAAAGGAATCAAGACATAAAGAAGACATAACACAATATAGCAGAAACCCTGAAAGAGAGCCACCTCAGCCCCCACCTGAAGAGAGGTTTAAACATGAGAGTTATCAGAGCCAAAAAGAAGAGCAGTCTCCACCCCACTCACCAACAACCACCTTTGAGAATTCACCTTCTTCACCCACCCCAAACCCCATCCAGGTCACCCTCCTCTCCAGTCACCCTTTCCCCTTCCTCCCCGCTCTTGGAGCTCACTGTCCAGAAGAAAGAGCAGGTCACTGCTTTGACCAAACTTACCCCCCACCCCCTCCCTCACACTTCTCCTATTTTCTCTCCCCTAAACCCCCCTCGGTGTCCACCTCCACCATTGGCTTTAAGTCCTCAGCCAATTTTGACACAATTGTCACAGTTATGACACCCACCACCTCCCTAACCCCTCTCTCTCCAGTCTGATAAAAGCACAGCATGTCTAATTATTGTGTACAAAACAATGCAAGCCCTAACTGATATCTGCTGGGTCCAGGCTGCAAGGCTAAGAAAGGAAGTGGAGTTTTGTTTAATGATTCCCTCCAATGTGAGCAGATATGCTATGAAAATTTTGTTTCCTTTGAATATGTGGCTCTTCAGTTGAATTCCTTTTCTTGAGCTATGCTCCTAAATATCTACAGGCCACCTAAATACTGTGCAACCTTTTTTGATGACTTTGCTGAAGTGCTGTCTATAATCTGTATTGACTTTGACTGTGTACTTATTGTTGGTGATTTAAACATCCATGTTGACAACCTCCAGGACGAAGGGACTAAAGAACTGTGTTGTGTTCTTGATAACTATGGACTGACTCAGCATGTGACAGAGCCCACACACAACAAGGGGCACACTCTGGACTTAATCATCTCCAAGGGTCTGAACATTTCTAAGGTTATGGTGACTGATGTTGCCCTCTCTGATCATTCCTGTGTTTTCTTTGAGAGTGCTGTCTCTGTGCATGCAAATATTCAGAGGTAATCACAAAACAGTATATCACTGAAAACACCAGTGAAATATTTATTCAGGCTTTCTCTTCCACACCTGCCTTCTCTTTGGCCTCAGTCACTGAGTGTGTAGATAATTTCAATTCTAAAAGTACAATTGTTATTGATGCCATTGCACCTACAAAAGTGAAGGTGGTCTCTGGTAAGAAAATATCTCCATGGAGAAATTCCATGCTGGTAAGAATAGAAAAAATAGTCAAAAAGCTGAACGCGGGTGGTGAAAAACAAATTCATTATGATCTCTATAAAGAGAGACTTTGCAGTCAGTGCCTCCATATCAGGTACAAGATGTGTTGTCCCTGTGTCCACTTAAAATCACTTCAAATATCATGACACAATTTAATCTGATCAATTATAAATACAACATCTAAAATCCTACTCCTGCTGCCTTGATATTCTGCCAAACAGGCTTTTTCAAAAATGTTTCAAATGGCATGGCCTCAGATCTTCTACAAATTGTCAGCACGACTCTTCTCTTAGATTTCTTCCCACAGGTCCTGAAAACTGCAGTCATCAAGCCACTCTTAAAAAAGAATAACAATCTAGGCGCCTCACTAATGAACAGTTATAGGCCCATATCAAACCTTACATTTTTAAGTAAAATCATTTAAAAAGCTGTTTTTCAACAGCTGAACAACTTCTTGGCACTAAACAACTGTTTTGATGTCTTCCAGTCAGGATTTTGAACACACCATAGCACTGAGACTGCTCTTGTTAAGGTCTTCAGTTACATCCACCTAAACACAGATGTGGCAGAATTTCATTCTTAGTATTATTGGATCTTAGTGGTGCATTCAACATGGTCGACCACAAAATATTACTAGACCGACTGGAAAACTGGGTTGAACTTTCTGGCAAAGTAATAAACTGGTTTGAATCCTGCTTAAAAGATAGGAACGACTTTATGTCTATAGGTAATTACACATCTGAGCGGACAAAAATGACATGTGGAGGTCCCCAAGGCTCCATGCTGGGGCCTCCTCTGTTCAACATCTACATGCTTCCATTGGCTCAGATTATGGAAAACAACAAAAAATGTTACCATAATTATGCAGATGACACACAAATATACATTACCATATCCCCAGCGGACTGTGGTCCAATACAAGCACTGAGTAATGACTTGATTCCACTGGACACGGTTGTGTCACATTCTGGCTGCGATTTGGTTTTGTTCTGTCTTCTGCACGGCATCATACCCCACTGGGAGCGTTTCAGAAGCAAATAATTTTGCTCCAGCAATACCAGAGAGAAGAGAGCCACCCCTCTACCTGGAGAGGAAGACAGGGACTGGGGTATCTTGTGATTTTCTGCTTCCAAGATGAACCTCTCATCATCCATGGTGTGAAATATCCTCTGGCTGGTTGACTTCTGGCCTGGTGCCACTGGTTACAATGTAATGTTAATGTACTGATATGATATATGATTGAGAGTCTACACAGGGTGTTTTATTTTGAAAATTGACCGGATGCTCAATGCTGTTCCTGTATTTGACTTCCTGCCCAGTTCATGTGCTCTGTGCAGCTGGGCACCATTCCATTAAAAATAGATTAGGCACATATGTTTAGTGTAGCGGAGCGGGGAGCCACTTCTGAGACACTTCTGAAACACACTGCATTGCATCTGGTGGGACCACAAGCATTGACTAGAGTGGCAGCGATCAGCTCTGGCAGCTGTGTTGGTGTGGGAACACGACACGCCTGGTTGAATCAAGCCGAAAGTCCACTGAACAAATGAACGATTGGATGTGCCAGCATTTTCTTCAATTAAACAAAGACAAAAGTGAAGTAACTGTTTATGGAGCCAAGGAAGAATGATTAAAAGTCAGTGCCCAGCTTCAGTCAATAATTTAAAAAACCACAAACCAAGCCAGAAATCTTGGTGTAGTCATGGATTCAGACCTGAATTTCAAAAGCCACATTAAGACAATTACAAAGTCAGCCTACTATCACCTTAAGAATATATCAAGGATTAAAGGACTTATGTCTCAGTATGATTTTGAAAAACTTGTCCATCCATTTATCTTCAGTAGACTCAACTACTGTAAAGGTGTCTTTACAGATCTCCCTAAATAATTGATCAAACAGCTGCAGCTGATTCAGAACGCTGCTGCTCGTGTCCTCACTAAGACCAAGAAAATGTATCAGATCACTTCAGTTTTCAGATCTTTACGCTGGCTTCCTGTCTATCAAAGAATTGATTTAAAGCTATCGGTTTATAAAGCACTGAATGGTTTAGGGTCAAAATGCATTTCTGATCTGCTGCTACATTATGAACCATCCAGACATCTCAGGTTGTCTAGTATAGGTCTGCTTTCTGTTCCCAGAGTCAAAACTAAACATGGAGAGGCAGCATTCAGTTTTCATGTATCTGGAACAAACTCCCAGAAAAATGCAGGTCTGCTGCAACTCTCAATTCTTTTAAATCAAGGCTGAAGACACAGTGTTTGCCACTGCCTTTAATTAAATCAAATTTTTTGATTCATTTCACACTCTGCACTGTAACTTTGATTCTCATATTTTATCTGTCTTATTCTATTTTAGCTTATTTTTATTCTCCATTCTCTTAACTTTTTAATAACTATTTTAATTGCATTAAAATGTCCTTTTATAATGTGTTTCTTTTGCACTTTGTCTTAATGCTTTTAATGTTTTATTTAAACCACTCTAAATTACCTTGTTGATGAAATTTTCTATACAAATAAACTTGCCTTGCCTATCACAGAATGTCATCTTTCATCTACAGCTGGCCCAGTTGAGCGTATACAACATATACAATGTATAATGTGACTGATGGATTGCATATTGAAAAATTAGCCATTGACATGTACTCAATGCTTCATAGATCCACCTCATATGTTGTACATTGAGACAGTCTTTGTTTGGCTAGTGGCTGGACCTAAAGGAGAGCAATGACAATTGGTTGGTTAGCCTGTTCATTTGTTTGTCCAACAGTCTGGTCTGAAGAAAGATATGTCCAAAATGTGGGATGGATAGCACCTCTATCAGGTCAGAATGACTTTGGTCTTTGGTCATGCAACCCTCTTGCCAGATAATGTTGATTCTACAAAATCCCACAAAATGTTCAATGACAGTGTTTTCAAAATTCTGAATGTCAACAATCTCTGTGCATGGCAACTACAGTATGGTTACAGTTAAGGAAAGATTGTAGGTATAACAAATTACATAGAGTATAATGTTAGTTCAGGCAGAGCACAGAAGTTGCGAGTGTTTCAGTTGATTGGCCTCACCTGTTTTCAATATGCTTCACAATCACTGACTTATCCACGGCCGTGTAACTGGTACCAATTATTCACAATTATGCAGGTGTACACCACAGACATTTTACCTGACACTGTCACAGGTCACTCTGCCGATTGCTACAGTTAACAAAAAGGTGGATGTTAATTAAAGGTCTCTTGAGGCCCTCCACCTCACTATATATAATGCTTCCTCTCATATTGGCAATGAAAGTTGGAATTGGATGTAAATTGTGAGGTGTGGAGTTGTAAATGTAAACTTAATTCCTTTAGGGACACTTTTTTTTCTTCTCTCTTTTGGCGACCACCCTGACTTTTGCCATCTGGTCACAATTTGAAACGGGCAGACTGACATAAAATTTACTGAGCACACTTAAATGCCACTGAAGATGAATCCTTTGTTTGGACACACCATGGACTTTCGTCACACCAACAAGAATAAAACTTGTCATGATTGTGCAATTTCTAATAGTGAAATGTAAATCTAATAATCTATCAAATGTAAAAGTATTAGACATCTGCACAAAAGCTTTCAGAAGCTTTACTCCATAAGAACCTGGATGTTGTTCATATCCAAAAACACTTTCAAAAAACTTTCGTGAAAAAAACATGGCATATGGCATCTGAAACATTAAAATTCATCTTTACCTGAATTTCTGAAATCTTTTGTAGAAGCAACAAGGAGGAGCACAATCAATCTAAAATGTGGTGGTACCACTACATTGTATGCTGTCTTGGGAACATTTTCAGCAAAACATCATCGTGGGAGTTTGCATTATGCTAACTACTGTAATTAAAATAACAACTTATTTTATTTCCCCTTAATTTCCCTGAGACTCCCACTTGAGTTAATTGCACTGTATGTAAAGATTATGTTATTATCAAGTGAATTACAGAGTGATATAGTGCAGTATTATCTGAAATCACTGCCTGGGCTTAATGATGCACACTTCTGAACAGCAAAAGATTATGTTATGAACACTGCTTGACACAACAGGTGACCATTTGGTTTACAATCTCTTAATTACATTGCAAGCAGTATCACTGTTGGAGATTTTATGAAATGTCACAGTGACAGATGTGATACAAGGATTCACACAAATCCCAGAGACTTATAATGGCTAAACAGTGACATTTTACAACACACAACTACCTATTTGGAAGATATTGCATAAAATACCAGTATTTAAGGCAGCATTTGGTGAAATACTGTTGTAGCATTCCTAGTTAAAAAGGGACAACGATGACAACAAAAACAAATAAACAAATTAATTACAGTAGATGAAACCATCTTGCAGAGGCCACAGGGCCAGAAAAATACCTGATGATTAATACCAGTTAATGACATAAAACAAGGCTCTTAGCCATTCTTCAAACTTAATTAAAATTAAAGCTGCAAGCAGCAATGAACAGGTCCTCGCCCCTCTCACGCATCGGAGGGAGTGGCAGCCATGGTATTGCTACTGGAGGTTGGTCGACACGGCTCTGAATTTTGAGGATTATCAGACGCTGTAAATGGGTAAAATATTATTTTCTGTGTGCAATATGTGGTGCTGGTGAAGACATATTGGAAATTGTGTATACATTTGATGAACTATGTGTCATTTAGGCTTCACTTCCTGTTACCCATAGGGCAACTGACATGGATATGCATTTTCATGAATATTGGACATTGCATGTAGGATATAACTATCATTTCCTGTGTCCACTATGTGGCATTAGAGAACACCCACTGATTATACTTCATATTGCTGTATATCATGTGTGGACCACACCATGTAAATTTCATGTAAATTGGATGATGGCTGACTTCAGGCTAACTACCTGTTGTCAGTAGCTGGTACTATGACTATGACTCAATATTGACATGTAGATGTGTTCAGGCCTGGACTCTTATCAAGCATGGCAAATTTAGGGCAGATTGGACTATGTAAAGTCGTGTTACAACAACTTCCTTTTTAATGCCCCAAAAATTCATGAAAACTGAAAAGCTTCAAAGTTTTGTATTGCATAGGTCTTTAGATGTCATCTACTGAATTTGAAGTTGCTCGAGTTAAATCTGTAGGAGTTGTTTGTTAAATTAGATTCAAAATGGCTGACTTCCTGCTGAACTTAGGCTATGGCCCCAAGAGGCTTTTTTTTAAGTCTGGAAATGTTACATCTGCCCACCAAATTTTGTACATATACGTCAAATTTAAAGGTGGGGGCTTTGACTTTGACATTTTCTAGGGGGGGCCCTCGAGCCATTTTGCCACACCCAAAACCAAGACCCATATCAGATATCAAGTTATGCCACTTCTGATGCATGTGCAAAGTTTCGTGAGTTTACGAGCACCCTTAGCACCTCAAAAATGCTAAAAGTAATTAGGGGGCGCTATAGACCTGACATGCCACACCCATGCCCAATTGCAATATTAAATCAAAGTATTTGCTAGTTTGAACATAGGTGCAAAAATTCGTGACTTTTTGCGCAACCTAAAGGCCTCAAACATGTTCATAAAATGAAAACTGATGCACAAAATCTGAAATGGCTGACTTCCTGTCAGGTGAAGAAATTTCAAGAAATATGTATTATGACCAGAATAATGAGAGCAATGATCCCACTGAATTCCATAAACATCCAAGCAACTTTATCCCATTATGGCCCTGCGTTTGGGGGCACTATGAAGCCTGCTGGCCACACCCGAGCCCAAACACTACAGAACTTCTTTTGCCAGTTCTGACGTGTGTGTGTTCATGAGTTTTTGAGTATCCCAAACCCCCAAGAAATGCAATGGCATAGGGGAATGATAATAATAATAATAATAATAATAATAATAATAATAATAATAATAATAATAATAATAATCTTTACAAAAACAATAGGTTCCTCTCACTTTCATGCTTGATCCCTAATAATAAGTGATCTGTACAGAATTACTAAATGTAGAGGATACCAACTGAAAATACATATACTTCTTGTAAACAGAACCCCCACCCACCCCCACAGTGGTCTTTTTTTAGAATGTGACTGAGTGACTGCTGACAAAGCTTTTCATGTTTTATTGATCAAAGGAGCTACTGATAGACGGGTGTGTTTTTCTCCATCTAATTAACTGATGACATACATTGTACTGTCAGACAACAGAAGTACCATATCATGCAAATGTGGAGCAACTTTTCATTTGCCTCATCAGAGGAGCTCACTCCATGCTGATGCTAACGCTAAATATAGAGCCAGCCCTGTTTCTTCATTCATTCCTCTCTGGGGTGTTTCTGTTTTTTTTTTGGTTTTTTTTGCAGCATTCTGCACACAGGATGCAGAGTGTTATCAAAAAACATCAGCATTTAATCAAAGAGAGTGAAAGCAGTTCACTCATATTTCACCGACTGACAGCACTGTGAATGTTTAATTGATCTCACGGTCAGGAATATTTAATGTGTGTATGTGTGTTTGCCAGATATTAATCAGAGCGGACATAGAAAGCAGCACCTGAGAACGTAATATGCAAGTCAGTTTGTTAAAGACACTGATAGGGGATTTCTTTCAGTGAGCTATATTTTTAATTAAAAATATTCTGGGACATTATTACCAGATTCTTTATTGATTTGTCTGTCCATTGATTTTCATTCAATTATTTTCATTACTGATGTGTAAATGATGTAATATCCATAAATGCAACCTTATCTCTTAGAAAATAAGTTTACATTCTACTAGTTTGCTGCCTGGATTACATTCAGGGGCATGGTTCTTTTTTTTTTTTTTCAAATCAAGAAAATAACATCCGTAGGCCAAGTGCAGACATACATTAGAACTGTGTGAAAAATGCAGCACTCCTAATTCATTTTAATGAGACCACTGCCTCGACGCAGTGGGGGTGCCGGCACAGAGTGTTCAGACAAAAAAATAAAAATAAATTAAAATGCAGGGTTGTCTGGCAAAAAAAAGTTAAACCTGAATCAACTTTTGCTGCAAAGCAGTGTGAAATAATGCAGTGCAAACTAAAATAAACAAGTGCATATTTTAGCTTCATTACTTTGTGATATGAATGATAGAACGTCAACATTGCCATTGGTGAGATTGGTTGTTGTTTTGATAATTAGATTGTAAATCTCACAGTACCATATTGGCTCACATATAAGACGATCCTGATTATAATACAAGCCCCAGCTGTTTTTGGAAAAAAGACATTTTGAAGATACAACACACTTTCACACTGGTCATGTTGGGAAAGTTTCCCTAAAAGATACTGTTAATTACAATGAGAAGAGTTCTCATCCTTGAAGCCTTTTTTCTTGTAAAAGTGAAATACTTCCATTAAAGCAGAACGTAAATCCCACATTTGTGTAGCAGTCAGAATTATTTTCTCTGGCAGTTAGCATTTTTCAGACTATCTTTTTGTCTTTTTGAGCTCACCTCTTCATATGTGACAGCAGTAATTCATGGCTGTTTGACAGACCATTCAGTTCACAGTCTGTTTCTGCAGTAAAGGCATCAGACACTTTGGACTTTGGACACTTTAAACACATTACACAAGCCTTACCATAAAATTGTTAATCATGCTGTAGGGAAAACTAAATACACTGACAATGAGCGTTTTGCTGATATGTTCAACATTAAAGGAGACATAATATGCACATTTCCAGGTCTATATTTTTAATCTGGGGCTCTGAAACAAGCTATTTTAGCTCCAGTCTCTTTAGCCCCACCTCCTGATGAGCCAACTCTGTTCTGATCTGTTCTGGGTAGCTTCCTGAAGCTGCATCACGGCTGACTTCTGGACACTCCGACGGCCACCTCGACAAACCATTGCAACAAACTATAGTAGTAGGATTTCACAACTTTTTCTCATTCTTTACTCAAAATGTCATCTTCTCAAATTCATCCGTACATGTTCGAACCAGAATCCAGTCCAAAATATGAGAGTGGACAACATGAACAACACATGGAAAAACCTTAGCAATAACCTTAGCAACCAAGGCTGTGGAACGGACAGGCATTTATGGACATACGTGATGATCTGACACCAGCTTGTCAGCATGTAGCCCTGGCCTTTGACTTGAAGGGAACATTTTTTTACGTATGTTAATCTTGTTTGTTTTGAAACTTTTACCATGTTTAACATAGATATCTGACATCATAACAGCATATAAATAACAGAAAATCAGAAAAATCACGTCACCTTTAAATGTTTCCATATTCTGTTGATAAAAAATGTAATCAGGCAGCATAATACAAATAGTATTTGTAATGCAAATAAATTATATATGAATGTTATTTCCAGGAAATGGGGTTGGTATATTATTAATTAATTTCAGGGCAATTAAGGCTGTCATATAGGAGTGGAAGATGTGTGACAAAGATCACACTGCAGCAAAACTTTCATTAAAATGATTCTGCTAAGAACTGCTAATTGATGTCAAATACATCATAATGCAACGTAAGTAAGCCTTGTCTATTTTCTATAGTCTATACGTGTATGGGAATCTGTTATTGTACTTGGTTAAGTAGTGTAATACGTCCCTATCAATCCAGTTTGGCAGTTTAGGATACTGTCTGGTGTTTGTTGGAAAAAATTAAAAAGAAAAATCTTTCTGTGTCACACACAGAGCTTCACAAAGACAACATAATTACCAGGTACTTCAATCAGAGGTACAGCCATTATACCTAACAGGCTGAAACCTTTAATTGTTTCTCCTTGATTATGTACCTGCCGTGCTGTATGTGGTCTGCTTGGCTCAGGAGTCTGCAGATGTGTTTCAGTGGCAGAGGAGATTTCCCAAAGGCCTCCATGCTCTTCTTTTGTCTATTTTCTGTTTTTAAGGTCCAGTGTTAGGCCTACATCATGTTGTAAGACATTCAGAAAATAACACATCTGTCAACAGACAATGCTTCAGGGCTTTAAGCTTTGACTCTTTTTTAAACTCCTACAGTAATGCAAGGTCGTGACATACAAAAGTTGTTCATTTACATAACACAGGCACACTGACCAGCTCTGTTCACCCTGTGTGTGTGGTTACAAATCACTTAACCTCAAAAGGCAGATGAACATATTCTTGAGGGAATTATGGAAACAAAGAAATGCTATAATGGTTTGAATATTATTAAAGGAGTTCATATTATGCTTTATCTGGTTTTCTTGAGATGAATTTATGTAGAAAAGCTCCCTGCAAGTCAAAAGCGTGGGCTGCAACCTGCCCTGAATGCTTTATTTGCGACAGTTTTTTCTACCTTGCTGACAAAGTGACATCGGTTCATTGCACATGCCCATGAAGGGCTGTCCATTCTGTACCCTTGGTTGCTAAGGTTGTTGCTAAGGTTTTTCCATGTATAGTTTACTTGTCATATTGGTCATATGGTCATATTTTGGATCGGATTCCAGCTCGAACACGTACAGAAGGATTTAAGAACATCTTGAGTATATTATCAATACTTCTGCCCTCTAATAGGCGATTTATAGTCCCTCAGATTAAATGCAACAGGCTGAAGAATTCTTTTATACATCAATCTATCCCAGTGCTTAACCAAGATCAACTGAGATCTGAATCCGGGGGATATGATGCGATATGTATGATTGTCATGACTGTTTGATGTGTAATGTACAGCTATGAAAAGTGTTGTGTGTAACTGTATGTTTAATCTGTGGGTCAACCTCTCAAATGGAACTGCCTAAGGATGGATAATGAATTTTAATGTAAGATGACAGTAAAGTCATATCATATTGTAAAAGAATGAGGAGAAATAGTAAAATCCTAATACTATAGTTTGTTTCATGGTTTGTTGACATACCCTCCTGAGTGTTTGGAAGTTGGCCATGATATAGCTTCCAGAAGCTAACCTATCAGAAAAGAGTGGGCTGTTCCGGAGGGGGCTTTAAATACACAGGAATTAAAACGGCCTATTTCAGACAGAGGCTGAACTGAGGGGCTGTGTAAAGAGTCAGTATAAGATAAATAGTTTATAAAAAAAATTTTGAATTGTAACTCATGCAAAGGTACTTCAATAGAGCCCCTTAAAAACATGGACCTGGAAGTGTGACTAATTTGCCCCCTTTAAACAACTGAATTGTGAAATGCAATCACAATTTAATACAACTGAAAAATAATTTTCTTGACTTGACAACTGAGTACTCTTTTAAATTTCCAGTAGGTAACTTCAAGTTTTGCTATTTCAAAAGGAGATTTTTTTCAGCTTATAGATATTCAAAAAATATTCTATCACTGCAGTATACTGAAGTTGCTCTGATTTAGTTAGTTAGTTAGTTAGTTAGTTAGTGGTTAATTAGTCATTTTTGGTTCACAAAATGCAAATAATGTCATAAAAATCAAGTTGCACACAATGGATTTACGAAATTCAGTCACTGAAATTCAGATGAAATAATCACTTAATTACTTCTATGTGGGCTATCAAGCATATTGAGCAAGCAGTTGAGCCTGAGTGGAAATGATCAGACCTGTGTCGCATCAGGCTACCCTTCTGTCAGTCATATGATCCAAGAAAGAGAAGTTAAGGGGAGATACACCGTTGAAATTGCAGAACTTGAATTTAAATTTAAACCACATAAATTCAGACAGATTGATTTCAAAGTAAAGTATGTCAATGCCATAAATTCAGAAGTATTTAAATTTCAACATTAAATATTCAATAGTGGTTAAATTCCGTAAAAAAACATATCAGTTGCTTTTAAGTTGAAATTAATACAGACTTCATTTGCTTTTGCTTTCTCATTTGCTAAAACTAAACATTTTCAACAAGATACAGACACTGAGAATGGAAAATGGCCGTATGGAGTTCTGTGCTTAATGAGGTATTTTCAGTGTTTTCAGATGTCAGCATCAAAATGTGACAACTTCCCTCATCCTCTGTGATTAACCCTGACAGGAAGCAGAGTCTGGTGGCTGGCTGTCACACTGAATCACTTAGCAACCAAGCTAAGTCCACAGGCGTAGGCAACTTCAGTTACAAGTTGGCACCACGTCTATAAACCAACAAACAATGTATCCATCCGTCACTCAACTTACAGTATACTTAATCCATAAATGTGACAGGGCTAAACCTTAATTACACCCTGACATTTTTATTAATGGACAATAAATGGCCTTTGAGTTAATAAGCCTTTGATGTTAATAAAAATGTCTTGATGTTAATTAAATTCTGTCCTGATGACAAACGCAGTGGCTGTGTGTGTGAAGGGCATTCAAACGGTCCAACTTCTTTTAACATACCCTGTTTTTGGGTAATGGAAGTGTCAAATGATGCATTTAGGTTGTCAGCACTATGCATATTTATTGAATATCTGTTAATACTTCTGTGACAGTAATTGGATGTCAAAACAGGTGCTTTTTTTTACCTGAGTGATACATTTTTTTTCTATGAAACACTGTTGAGCAGATTGCCCGCTCATGAGCTGAGACATCAGTGCCATCAATGCTGTGCACCCTTTTGCTGAGGGAAAAAGAGTTTGTTCAAGTTGAGTCAAGTCAATTTTATTTATATAGTGCCAAATCACAACAGAAATTATCTCAGGGCACTTTTCACTTAGAGCAGGTCTAGACCGTACTCTGTAATTTACAGAGACCCAACATTCCCCCCATGAGCAAGCACTTGGCGACAGCAGCAAGGAAAAACTTCCCTTTAATGAGAAGAAACCTCAAGCAGAAATGGGCTGTCCACAACCGAAAGTTGACACCTGCAAGATGAGAAAGCTCAAAACTACGGGGAAGATGCCAAGTTATTAACATGCATTAATGGTACATGAATGTGTACAGATAGAGAGGGAGAGGAGGAGAGAGGAGTTCAATATATCACTGGAAGTCCCCCAGGAGTCTAGGCCTATAGCAGCATAACTAGGGGTTGGTCCAAGGAAAGCCTGAGCCAGCCCTAACTATAAGCTTTATCAAAAAAATAATGTGTTTCTAAGGTGTTTAGTGCCAAGCACAATAACTTCAGTTTTGTTTGAGTTTAGTAGCAGAAAATTGCAGGTCATCCAGGTCTTTATTTCATTAAAGCATGCTTGGAGTTTAGTTAACTAATTGGTTTCATCTGGCTTCATCGATAAATATATTGGGTATCATCTGTATAACAATGAAAATTTATGGAGTGTTTCCTAATAACTTTACCTAGAGGAAGCGTGTATAAAGTGAGTAGTACTGGTCTGAGCACAGAATCTTGTGGAACTCTGTGTATAACTTTTGTGTGCATGGAGGATTCATCCTTAACATGTACAAACTGAAATCGATCTGATAAATAGGTCTTGAACTAGCTTAATGCAGTTCCTTTAATGCCAATTAAATGTTCCAGTCTCTGTAATAGGATGTGATGGTCAATGGTGTCAAATGCAGCACTAAAATCTAACAAGACAAGTACAGAGAGAAGTTTTCTGTCTGATGCAATTAGGAGGTCATTTGTAACTTTCACCAGTGCTGTCTCTTTGCTATGGTGCACTCTAAATCCTGACTGAAAATCCTCAGAGAAACTATTGTTATATAGAAAGTCACACAACTGATTGGCGGCTGATTTCTCAAGGATCTTGGAGAGAAAAGGAAAGTTAGATATAGGTCTATGGTTGGCTAAAATGCCTGAATTAAGTGAAGGCTTTTTAAGAAGAGGTTTAATTATTTGTAATTGTAACTACTTTAAAGGACTGTGGTACATAGCCTTTTACTAAAGACAGATTGATCATATAAAGAAGTGCTAACTAAGGGTAAGACTTCCTTAAGCAGACTAGTTGGGATGGGGTCTAAGAGACAGGTTGATGGTTTAGATGAAGAAATTGTTGAAGTTAGTTTTGGAATGGCAATTGGAGAAAAACAGTCTAAATATATATCAGGTTAGGGTTAGGGTTA
Source organism: Thunnus thynnus (assembly GCF_963924715.1). NCBI lineage: Eukaryota > Metazoa > Chordata > Actinopteri > Scombriformes > Scombridae > Thunnus > Thunnus thynnus. The sequence goes on along the minus strand of NC_089532.1, from coordinate 24,879,712 downwards.
CAGCTGTTTCTAAGGTTCCTATGTTTGAGGATAAATCAGTACCTTTTGACGGCAGGAGGTGATGAATTTTGTCTCTAATAGTTCTAATAGAATTTTTTTCATTAAGAAGCTCATGGAGTCATTACTACTTAGAGCTATAGGAATACATGGATCAACAGAGTTTTAGTCAATCAATAGTGTTTTTTATTTTCATCTATGAATGATGAATAATAGGTGGCTCTGGCATTACAGAGGGCCTTCTTATATGTTTTAAGATTATCTTGCCAGACTAAGTGAGATTCTACACTATATCCTTTCAAGTTTTTACGATGTATTCTTTAATTTGTGGGTTTGAGAGTTATACCATGGAGCTAACCTCATCCTAACCTTATCAACCTTATCTTCTTTTTTTAAGGGGCAATGGAGTTGAGTGCTACAATGAGCCTATGGCACTATCAACAAGATGATCGATTTGGGAGGGACTGAAGCTAGCATAAGAGTCCTCTGTCTTGAGACATGGCATTGAATTAAATGCTGATGGAATCACTTCCTTAAATTTAGCTATAGCGCTATCAGATAGACATCTAATGAAGACATTTCAGTCTAATGGCGTGCAGTCCAGTAATCGGAATTCAAAAGTTATTATGGGCTGATAAAATAGGAATTTGTGCAAAGACTATTAAATGTTCAATTTCAATGCCATATGCTAGAACAAGGTCGAGTGTGTGGTTAAGACAGTGAGTGGGTTTATTTACACTCTGAGAGAAGTCAACTGAGTCTAATACTGAGATAAACGCAGTGCTAAGATTATCATTGTTGACGTCCACATGAATATTAAAATCGCCTACTATAATTAGTTTATTACTGTACTAAGGACTAAATTATATAAAAACTCTGAGAATTCAGATAAAAATTCAGAGTACTGGCCAGGAGGACAGTACACTATAACAAATAGAATTGGATGTAAAGTTTTCCATGTTGGGTGTGAAAGACTAAGAACAAGGCTTTCAAATGAGTTATAATTAAGTTTAGGTCTAGGGTTGATAATTAGGCTTGAGTTGAAAATGGCTGCAACTCCTCCTCCTCGGCTGGTGTCTCAGGGAATGTGAGTATTAATATGACTGGGGGGAGTGGATTCATTTAGGCTGACATATTCTTCTAGATTGTTTATTTATACACTTTTAGATGATCTAATGTTGTGTTGTAAGAGTCCATGTTTAGTTCTTCATTTGCTTTAATTGATTTAAATGGTCGGGGGACAGACACAGTTACTATGGGGTTTTGGGTGGGTAACTGTTCTAATGGAAGCACAGAGAAGTGTGTGGGACAGCAACTTTGCCTCCTGGTCTCAACTATGGGTTGTCATGCTTTTGGTCTAATAAAGTCTGGGATGTATGCCATTTTTCCTAATAAGACCAGATATTCCCCAGAAAGTCCGCCAATTATTATATAGTTGAGCCTTTACCACTGGTTCATTGTGCCCTGCCAAATTGGTTCTCCTTTCAGACCCTCAACATTCAAGCAGCAGCACTCAGAAACACATGAATCATTGAAGTGATCATATAGCACATGGTATATACCCTGTATGCACATAGCTACAGCAGTATACAGCGTTGGCATGAGGGTATCAGCAGGTAAAAATGGGAATTGTCGGGCTATAATGGCTGTGCAGTACCCCTGTATGAATATGATTTGATGTTATTGTCAGCTGGTAGCCAAAAAGTTGATGAATGAGCCAATGATTGTGAAGACAGTCAGCTTATGCAAGCACAACTTCAGTGCTCTGCCTGAAACAACACTATGCTCCATTAATTGTGTCTATCTGTTCCTATATACTTCACAACATTTTACTGAAGCTGAGAAGCTGGGGCATAGAACTGGTTGTCTAAAAACACACATTTGTCACTGGCAAATGTATAGGAAGAATAACAATAACAAAATACAATATGTGCTGAATGAACAAGTGAAATCATTAGTTTAATGCATTAATTTTAAAACATTCAGTTTACAGAAATTAAATTATTGATGCGTTTTTCGACATAATAATCTTAATTTATGGCCCACTTATTAACTTTTTCCAGAGCTTTCCACCAAATCTCACTGTTTTCATCATAGGAATAGACATGGCTCATTGGTCATCAGGTGACTGGTCACTTGATACTTATCTGGAGCAAAACTTGAGCCTTGACTTGGGTAAAGGATAAGCATCAGTTCTCCAAATGTGAAGTGTAAACTGTAAATGGATATTTGGATTGTTTATAGTATATGATATATGATATTTACTTGTGCAGTTTTGCCCATTAATTATTTGCCAAAAGAAAAGACAACACTAAGAGATTGTATGCCTCGAGTAGAAGTTAAAAGAAAGAGTATTCATACTGTATGAGCTGACCTTTTCAAATGCCATCCTTTGTGGTCAAATACTGACCTTCCACCACAGGAGAATAGTGTCACCACTGCAACACCACCTACGTACATGAGCTGTTGTTCTACTGAAGTGAATGTAGTTGAAGACTTACAGAGTTATGGTTTAGGTAGAAAAAGACAGAAATGTTGTGGCTACATAAATGACACACACCTTTTTGCTGGAGTGAGGCGAAATAGTGGAAAACAAATCCACAGCCAGTTGATCTTTTGCATGCAAATGGATCTCGCTTTGTGTAAACAAGGAAGATAATGCACAGCAGCTTTGCATGGTTGTATGATGTAAGATAAAATGATGTCATATGAAGCTTGATTTCGAAGTCTGTTTTGGGTGTAATCTAGCTTACCATTTACATCCTGCATACATAAGTGAGTACATTACAACCTGACAGGAGACAAACATGAGCTTGAGGCCCAGACTCTTTATGTAAGCCTCATCTCGGTATTCTTCCAAAACAGATTTTACAACAACAAAGAATTTTGGAATTTAGAATGTGTTATTACCCTGCATACATAATGCACCCCTCCCCCCTTGTGTACTTGTCATAAGCTAAAATATTCCATCTTGTGTACAGCACTGGAGGGCTCAACTTACACAGTCAATTACTGTATGCAGCTTCATCATATATCTTGCATGCAAATGAGACTATAAATACACCGACTCATCTCTCAGAGGCATCACCCTGTCAGGGTGTTAAACAGTGTGCTGTGCCACACTATAGGTCTCTCACCGTCTTGCAGCTCTTTATAGTGTCTCAGTCTTATGCTATGAGAAGTGCAAACTTAGTTATGTCATACATTGTCAGAACTGAGAGCAGTAACTACAGAGGCGCTGAAATTGAGGAAAAACAGTGTTTGAAATGTTCATGCTGGATGGCAAACTGTCTAACAGAGAGAAAGGTTGTGTTGTCTTCATTAGATGCTTTTTTAGGCTGATTATTTTACCCGAACAACACACTGCCTAGAAACTACATAACCAGATTGCAGGTACTTTGGATGATCTTCAGGGAATGGAAGGGGAACAGTAGGCTATACAAAAAACAAACAGAAAAGGAAGTTTAATAAAGCTTATTTTAAGTATGTACTGTCTTACCCTAGTTCATGGGAATTAAAATATCTCTAGGTATCTATCTGTCTGAAAACAGAGTAAGGTTTGGATTTTATTTACTTGTATCTGATACCGATGGTGGCTTTGCAGCCATATTGCCAGCAGTTTCTTGACACTTCTGGAGTTCTTTTCACAAGTGGGAGATATCGTAGCTGTCAGAATCCAATATCTCCATCTTGAAATTACAAGCTGGAGGCTGACATGAATGTTTTTTTCAGTATGTGTGACGGCATGTTTTAGAGCCCAGAGAAGACCAAACCAAAGTGAAGTAGCAGCAGTTTATTTCTTAGCGCTATTTTTTAGTTACTGCAAATTTGACATTTGACATGCTTTTTTTACCAAAATGGCACAATTCCGGGCATAATATTTAACAGACAGATTCAGAATTCCAAAAATTCAGATATTGGTCTGAACTCGATGTTGACCAAATATATTACTGTGTTTTGGCTTTGTAAAGAAGAATTGTACACTATAATGTACTTAGAGAAATACACATAAGTATCCTCTGTCCCAACCCAGCACATGTTATTGAAAATTGTAGACATTCATTACTGTACTATAGCTATTCAATGCAATTCTAAAATATATAACCTATATGTTATTATTTTATAGAACTGTTTCATCTCTGATTGGTAGTCAAATATCCATGACCAATTAGCATCCCAAACAACCCATACAAGCTGCTTTACAGCACACCCCTCCATCCTTACACACCCCTAGTCCCGACACTTAGGAAGCCTTGCAGTGAGACTGCTTGCAACTGTTAAGCACCATGATAATGATTATGGTAGTTTGAGCCGAGGTAACATTTATTCCTTTTAAGTGCTTTGCTCAGACACAGATAAATTATGTAGCAAAGGCCCCAGTGAAGCAATCCACAAGCTGTGTCAACGGTGCTGCAGAGCTAAAGATAGATCCAACAACAGCTCAGGTTCACCTCCTCTGCACTGAGCCTACAGTGTTGTAAAAACATGGTAGGCTCATTCCAAGGGAGGTTCAAAAAGTCACAGTAGTGTTTAATCGTTTGCTAAGCTGTCCACCTTGTTGCAGAACATTGATTATGCATATAGCAGTGTTACCCTGAAAATATGAATGCACATCTAGAAGAAGTGAGACACATGATGTATATTATTAAAATGTATGGCACTGTTGGACCATTGGCACTGGGAAGATAGCAGTTTAAGTGGGTGAGACAAAGTGTTAGCTTGTGCGCTGGTGTGTGAGTGTATGATTAAAGTCAAGAGAACAAGAAAAGGGAAATTGAGCTTTTTATGTCACAAAGTGTTTCTTCAGAAACTTTTTCTAAATGTTGTTATAAAATAGTGATGGAAATTCCGGCTCTTTTTTGTGAGCCATATCATTTGACTCAGTGCAGCAATAAGAGTGGGCTCTCAGGGGCTCCCAAACGGCTCTTCATTTAGTACCACTTCTGGCTTTTATAATTCAGCCACATTTAGCAATTTTTTGACCTATGATTGTTATGTGTGCACATATATCACTTAAATTATTCAATGTAATTACACTAAACCTACGGAAGCATAATGCATTCACTTGAGAAAAAAAATTATTGCCCTGTTTTTCTGAATTAACAAGATAATTATCTTGGAATTCTGAGAAAAATTTTCATGGAAAAAAATTAAACGAGATACCTCAAAATCCTGAACGCAGTAACACCGCCGTCTGAATTTCGTTGCGCCTAAAGTAGTGTAATTATGGTAAGGATGGCTCCTGAATGAGGCAAAGGTCCTGAAAGATACTTGTATGCATTTTCTTTCATGTTCTTTCCGTGTTCTTTTATGGCCATGATGCATTGTCCTCTTTTCTCGTGTTTGACCTGTTGTAAGTTTTATTTTGCCAATAGGTTATCAGATAAGTCCTAAAGATTGCTGATCCAGATGTCCTCTCCAATAGTATTAACGTTGAGACATCCCACTGTACCTGTTTGTGCAAATTGACAAAAAAACCTTATAATTTCCAGAATACCATAATTTTATATTTATTTATTTATTTTATTACACATGTGTAATGTTTTATTTATATTGAACTATCCAAAACAGTGTCAGGCCAGTGTTAAAAATGCTAAATGAAATAAATCAAAGGGAAAACAGCACAGGGCAGCTACAGTCCCTCACAACTGTAGACCGTCAGCCCCTCCACCTGCTTTTAATTTGATGGATCTCTGTCTGTCATCACATGTGATTGGTCACACGCACATATACATCAACACAACATTTAGTCAGTGCATGGAGTGCGTGTGCCTGAACAGTGTGGCGAAAAGATCATCCTATTCTGTCTTGCATTAATTCACAAAAAAAAGAAAGAAAAAAAAGAAATTGGCTCTCAGGTGGGAGTTGGCTCTCATTGTTCACTTAAAGGAGCCAACTCATAGAGCCGACTAGTTTGCAACGACACATCACTATTATATCACATATTTCCACTTCCTTGCAAACTGTTTCTATTCTCTTCCAATGCATCCCTTATTGAACCCGATCTTCAGTTCAAACCAGCAGATCTAGTGTCATTAATGTAGGATATGCTCCTCAGAGTGGCTTGCTAAGATATGAGAACGCTTTACATCGTGCAAAACTTTGTTCTCTGCATAAGGCCAGTACTTTGATGTCTCCACACACGGTACTGTTTGTGTGAAGTCGTCTTTTACATCATGCCCAATAGTGTAAGGTGACTTTAGGGAGCGTTGCTTCTTTGAAGACATCATTCATTAGCATTCAAAGGGACAGCCCCGGTCCAACCGCCCAGTGCTTGGATCAAAACATTGCCAACAGCAGGGCAGAGGGACGTGCGTAGCATTCTCTCTGACCAAGAGTCTTTGAGACACCTCATTTGCAGCCATGTGTCATGTGCAAATCCCTCCAGATAGATAATGTCACGATATACTCAGCAACCTGCCATGTTATTATGACAGGTCTGTTTGCAGAGAGAGATTGGATTTGATTTGGAAGGACAGTACACCAGCTCTTTGATGATCCTCATTCAGGTGGTAATAACGGTAAGAAAGCGTATGTACAGTATGTACTGTAGGCTGTGCAGAGACTTGTGAAAGACAAGACAAAGTCAATGGAAACTCTTAGGACTTATGGGTTTCCTCACTCCTTTCTAAATGTTGCGTTATGCAAGCATACCACTGACTAATGAGGGATTTATGACTCATTTCTCTTCTTCTTGTTAAGATTAAGTTACAGGGACACCAATCTTAGATGTCAAAGTCAATTTAGTATGGGGAGTACTTCTCAGCTTCCAGAAACAAAGTCTGAAGAAATTACCCATGAGACATCAACTGGTTATGTCTGCTTAGAGACTACAATTCCTAACAGAAAGCCTGCATGACAAATGTGAGTGTTAACAGACAGGGAGAGTCAAACAATCTATCAAGCAGCATGATGGGAAGTGTAGGAACCAGTGTGTTTGGAAGTTGACCCATACTAAGGACTAAAATTCAGGATATCTCTGCTGCATTGATTTTGACCATTTTTAGCCATGCTAGCAGCAGAGGGAGGCAATCTTAGTCTGTTGATGCACCACTTTGGTCCAAAACAGAAAAAAATCAACAGCCACGGGGTGGATTGCCATTAATCTTTGTGCAAACAATCATTGCCCCCAGAGGATCACGCCTACTAATTTTGGTGATCCTCTGACTTTATCTCTAGCACCACCATGAGGTTGACATTTTTTTTTTTTTGGTGAAATATCTTGACAGCTATTGGATGGATTGTCATGCAAGTTGGCAAAGATATCCTTGAAGCCCAGATAATCCTAATAATTGGTGATCTCCTGGATTTTCCTATAGCACCACCATCACATCAGCACAAAATACTGAGCAGATGTAAGTTCATGGTCCCCAGAAGACATTCTTTTAGCGCCACCATGAGGTTGACTTTCATGTTTTTTTGTGACATGTCTGAACAATTACTGGATGAACTGCCACAAAACTTACACACATGCTTTTGTCTCTCAGAGTTACTTACTTATCACCTCTGGTGATTCCTTAATTATTCATCTAGCGCAATCAACAGGTCAAAATTTAAATTTGTCCAGTACTTTGGTTTATGACCTCAGCTGTAATTTGTGTTTAGTGGTAATTAGCAAATGTTTGCATGCTGACATGGTAAACTAAGATGATGAACATGGTAAACATTATACCTAGGTTTCTTAAGCACTGCTGTGCCTAGCATGGCTGTCGACTCTAGGTCTTTTTTTTTAATTGGTCTTTTGCAAGTTCTTTAACTTTATGGAGGGTGAAGACAATACTAAATCACTGGAGTGATTGGCACATATTTAGTCCATATCAAGCTAAATAACAAAGAAACACAGAACACAGACAGAGAGATTTTACATTATATACATAGTACATAGTGAAAACATCTAGCTGCAAATTAGGCATTACTGGTGTTTGGAATGTATTACAATTAGCAGAGAAGGATTTCATGTGAACCAGTTTTTTCCAGCAATGAATAAATAATAAGCAATGTACTCATAATCCATGAAAACAGCCTTCAACTATCATGTTTCATGGATTCTCTTTGGATTAACTTTTTCATGTTGTTAATTAGATATTCCTTTGTCATCATTCTCTGCCCCTCTCAGCAACATGCTGACAATTCAACCTATGGATTGGAGAAATATGGTATGACATGCTACCTGAATGCTAATTTCTGTTATGATAAATTTGAGTGCTCAGTAGACTTGATGGACACAGATCTGCTGTACATTTGATGGCTTTAAGCATATAATGATTTCAAAGTCTGCTATTTGAAGGAATCAGTCCCTTTTGTGTGTTTGTGTATGTGTAAGTGGCCAATATGTTGCACACATACAGTATCTGGCTGGAGATATTCCCACAACACCAGAAGCAACACGTTTGAAAGATGTTAAGTTTATCTCAGTCTCAAAACAGACTTCATGTCCCCTGATAGATATACAAACGTACAATTCTGTTCTGGGTTCCACTAATCAACCACCATTCCCTTGCTTACTTTGCATGCATGTTGCACTCAGCAATTAATATGCAAGAGGATTAAATGAATGTAATTCCAGAGGAGCACAGCCATCTACTCGCTCCTTACAGAAGTCCAGTTGTGGCTTTGGTTTGGAATCAGATGTGTTCTCTGTGGCTGAGATCAGATGACTAACAAGACTTAAATGTATCATCTGAATCAGCAATGTGTGTGTGTGTTTTTGCCATGGAGCTGTTGTTCTTTGTCTTATTTCATATGACAATCTAATTAATGTGCTGTAGACATTTGTGTGCATACACATCTGTGTTTGGTACACATCATAGAGCTTTTTAATGGCACATACAGTAGAAGTGTTATTCACAGTATGTGTCTCAGCAATGTTGACTCCTGCTGTCCCCATACTGCTGTATTCTTGTGAATGAATCTCTAATACAATTCAGACGCTGACAGAAGCGATGTTGGCTGTGCGATCCTGTTCATAATTAAACAATAGCAAACACTGGACACACAGAGGGTAAACAAACACGCATTTAAACGATTTCTTAGCTTCCTCCATCCGCCTTGATTGATCCCTTAAAGAGTACATAAATGACAGGAAGCATCTTGATTGATTACTTTGGCTCAGCTTTATTCAAATAAAGCATTCAGAGACCACACAGCTTAATTAATTTCCCTCTATGTTTTGGCACTTCGTTGCCCACATCTTATTTGCAGTACTTGACATTCATGAGCATGCAGACTGTTTTACATCAAACTGATGGCTACAGATGAGGTGTTGTAGCATTTAGGTTGTGTAATGAAACCAGCTGCCATAGGTTACGACTTAAATTTGCGCTTCATAACCTTAAGATGGACATGCCTTAATTTACACATTCATCACCTTCAAGGCTTCTTATCATGTGTGACTTCAGACTGGGTGTCTGCATTAAAAATGACATTAGCGCCACTGCAAGGTGCTGAAAAGTGATTCAGGAACAGAGTCCACACACAGTTAGAGAAACCATTTTCCACTGTGCCATGTTTCACTCTGTTACATCGACCATAATCTAGAGTGACAGCTGTTGATGACCTACGCGACACGTATGCCAACAGCAGTGTCTCAATTATACAGCATGAAATTATAACTGTCTGAATTCTAGTTGAACTTTTACTGCTTCATGCCTCTTTGCACTCGAACAATGTTAAGCCCACAACCAGTCAGTGTGGGCACTCGGGCTGCTGTAGGTGGGAATAGGGAGAGATTGGGGACGCTGCTTGCAGGCTCTGGAATCTCATTAAGCATATTGTGCTGCCAGAATCAAAGCAGAGGTGTACTTGGCAACAGCTAACCACTACAACCAAAGAAGTCAGGAAATCTCTGTGGGAGGATATTCTGCAGCTTGTCACTGTGACTGAGGTATAAGTCACATGACACTACAACGGATATGGTTTTTCAAGGAGTGCGGGTTGTTGTCTTTTCAAGCAGTTCAGCTACAATTTCAAGATAAACACCAAGCAGTCAAATGAGGGTCAAACTCAGGGGCCTTGAAGGGTCAGTTCATCCAAATTATTCATAGTTGTATGGCGTATGCATATACCCAGTGTTGTGTTAACCGTTAACTGTGTGCATGTCCGCCATCCGTGTTTAAATCCTTAAGAAGGTATGTCATCTTCCTGTGCCAGAGCGAGAATCCTTTCCGAACAAAACAGCAACAAGCATGGATGAGGTTGACAGTACCCTACAGGTTGTTGTAAATTGGCTTACAATGCCTGAACAGGCATTTTTCCTTGATCAACATGACAAATTTTCATTTAGCTGCTTCCTAGCAACTGCTACTTCAGCTGCCATATCAACTGAAAATCACGTTAATGTGAGGAATACTTTTTGCACTACTGATTGGTTTGTGCAAAATAACAAGCCCTACCAAAGATGTCTGTGATTTCTGCTTCCACCCAAATTAATAAGGCAATGGAGCATCACAATTTTTACTTGTGATGCTCAAAGATAATTGTAAAGCAACATTTTTCTTACAAGAGGCAATGTCCTAGATACTCTGAATGAACAAAAACTTCAGCACAGAGTGGTTGCTTTCTATTTGGTCATGCAGGAATACTGCTTGGAATGTAGTGGCAAAGGTGGGAGCACGCTTAGATAGGATGCAGGGGGCAATTATGACGTTAAATTGTTATCAGCTGAGAAAGCAACAGCAGCATGATATGGTAAATTAAATGTTTATAAATAATACATTTTAATTTAATGTTGTTTTTTTTACAGCTTTTAAGTACTGGAAAACACAGTACATTTTTCCTATAGATTCATCCGCTACATCTCTGATAAGTGTTATTAATCTATTTTTTGTTTATCTATTGTTTTCAGTGCTATTGGGTCAAGTGGTACTTTGTTTACTTGCTGCACAGAGCTGTCAATTCAAGTCAACACAAGCAGCACATGCTGTTGTGTGTGTTGAATAGAAATTACATGGAAATAACGCCCACCTGGCTCAAATCGGCACTCTTCTGGTTCGGTTTTGGAACATACCAATTGGAACTACTTTATCCTGAAGAAATCAACCTAATGAAAAACTGTTAAAGCTGTGTTCTGTGGATTACGCAGAGTAACAGGGACACTGTGTCTAGAGATGTTGTTGTTGATGTCTTTAAATGTAATTTTGTTATGCTGTGAGCAACACAAATGAAATTTCATTCACCTCCATTGGCAGAAATCTCTATACCACTACATATACGTGAGAAAATCCTTTCACTTTACTCTTATTTTGAGTGAAATAACCCTTTATATAAGCTACACATCTCTGGAGGTACAGGCAGGGTTTTAATGGAGAAAGTGCACTGAATGGTCATTTTCAGGGATCAAGCAATCTATTTTTTATGCTAGACTGCTGTGACACAGTGCTTATTATGCAGTACCACACTGACTCTATTTAATTTGGTTTCTCTTGTCCGTTGCCATAAGACTGCAGCTTCTTTTCTTTCATCCAGTAGGATTTTCTGTCATTTAGTGTTCTACCCCGACTGTCTGAGTTGGCAGAGACAGACGTCTGGCAGATGCAGACCTTAACGAGAGCCTTGTTTTAACAGAGAGATGTATTGTTCAGTAAAGAGAGCACTAATTGCAGTGAGACATAAAATTTGCTTTTGTTTATTCACCTTGGTCGGAGCAGCCTGAAGCCAGAACACAAGGCTTTACCAAACATTATGAAACCTTGTTGTGTCTACCTTTCTCTCTCTGTGCTTTTATCTTCTCCCATTAGGATGAGAAGCAGCAGTGGGTTCTGGGAGGACATGTGCTCTGACATGGTCACAGAATTTTAATGAGGAGATGTATTAATGCTTTATTATTAGACACCAGCTAGTCCTCTCCTTTCATGGGACTAACTAACATAGAAACAGATTTTGTAAGGGCTGAAACCTTGTATGAAAACATGGATTTGAGTCACTGCCTGACCCTGATGTCCTCATCTTTCTATTTCCCCTCAAACAGACTTACCATCCTTTAATTCTACAAACTACAAATATGGTTTTTCTGCTCCCTCCTGCACTCTACAGTGGAGTTTGAATGTTCTGTGTTTTAATTCCAGGGCTGATCATGTGCTGCTGGTACGGTACCAGATACATCTCATGACAGGCCTGAAGTTGCTAAAGTCAGCGCACTCACACCTAACTGCAACGGCTTGACTCCTGGCTGCAGGGCCCTTGTTGCATGTCATACCCCTATCTCTCTCTGTGTCTGTGTCCCCTGTCTCTCTCCACTGACTGTCAAATACAGGCAAAATGCCAAAAAAAAAGTTGATAAAAAGGTTGGGTTTTCACTTGAAATGTCATGTCTTTTCTGTATTTAGTACCTAGAGATTGCAAAGACCCACAGTTTGTTCAGCAAAAATTCTTCAACATTCAAAATCACATGTAAATACACTGTTGAAAGAGGCGGTCACATGACTGTTGGATTTGGGAGCACAAGAGCACACTCCCAGGCACAGGTGTGCTAATTGGGCAGCTGACACAGGTGCATTGAGTGTTCATTCACTGTTTGCACTTTGGTTGAGCAGTTATCCTTTGTCCTTTGTTCTTTGTTCCTGAGTGTGTTGAATGACTAGTTTATTCCATCTTATTTGATATTCCAAGTCATGTTTACTTTGTCATTGTAAAGTTGTACATCTGATCTCTTTAGTTAATTCTGACATTATTATGATCAGTTAAATTACAGATGCATTGATGTACTGATTGAGTTGATTGAATTTAATTCTTATGTATACTTTCTTTCAATTGTAGAAAATGAAACAACTCAACTACACCTTAATCTGATTGAATAAAAAAGATAATAAATACGTTCAGTGGAACCTGCTGACTGCTTCTCCTTCTGTGCTCATATCAATTAAGTCCGGTGCATTCCAGTAAAACAGGCTGTTCATAGCATTGTCAATTTCACAGTTTCTTCTGCAGCTTGCAGACTATGGTTATATGAAACTGAAGAGTTTTACATGCTCATTTAACAACCAACGTCCATAACTTCTCTTTACTAACTTACAGTATGTCCTCCTATGACTCAACTTCCTTTAGGTGACCTGAGAGACCCAACAGAGACAAATGTGACAGCTTTCAAGAAGAGGTGTTATAAGAATCGGACTCCAACTTTTTGACATGATTCAATATGTGTTTGGATACCTGACCTGACCAAACAACAGATCCTAATACTGTGAGTACCAAACCTAAGACACACATGTTGGAGAGGAAGATGGCATACTTATGGTGACATCCGCCCATGTGTAATATCACATCATGATCTCTGTCATCAAACACAGCGCACACAATGGTTTTACAAGTCATATGACATTCATCTATCAGTGTGTTTACATGCACTTAAAGTTATTTGGCTGTCTGAAGTAATCAGATTTTTTTGTTTTTGTTCCTTAATCATGGAAGAGGAAGGACAAGGCCGTGTACTTCATATGTGAAATTAAAACAGTTGGTTGATTAATTGGTTAGTTGATTCACAGAACGTAAATATGCAACTGTTTTCATAATCAACTGTTTGAGTCATTTAAACCAAAAAAGCCAAACATTGTATGATTCCAGTTTCTTAAATGTGAGGTTGCTGCTTTTCTCCATTTTACATTATTTAACTGAATACTAAAAACATTTGTGTTTGGCTGGTTTGGCTGGTTTTGGCCTGTTGGTCAGCCAAAAACAGCGATCTAAATATGTTGATGTTGGTTTTGGGAAACTATGATGAGCATTTTACAAAATTGTATGAAATTTTATCGGAGATAACAATTGATTAATGTTATAAGTAATCATTAGTTGCAGGCCTAGCTTTTTACCTGGGCTTCGTAGGATTTCACAATTTTGGAACGTTACCACACTGACAACTGTTCAGTCTTTTGTGAAAGATGAAATAGTGAACAGTAGAAAATAGCAATCATGTTACAAAGTAATCTACCAAGAATTTCGCTTGCACATATTTGATTGGCTAATGTGGCACCTTGCTGGATGAGGTTCCGTTATATTGTGGCAAAAGTTTTTTCCCAGAGGACCCTGTATTTTTTTGCAGGATTTTTTTGTGTTGGCTTCACTGCTGCACCATGGGACTGCCCCCATTCACAGTAACAAGATGGCTGTGTTTTTTCACGCAGAACTGAAGTTGGTCTGAGCACAGCCAAACCAGGTTACTACAGTGCATGTAAATGGATTGTCCAATGTCCTGTTTAACTGTGTCCTGTGTGGTTACTTGTGTGCATCTAAACACACTAAATATTTCATACTGAATACTTCCAGTAGATCATTATGACCCATGCCAGAACTTTAGCATGTACCATATTGAATGAGCTTAACCTGGCTTAACTCTTGGCAGAAAATAAACACAATATGAACACCTTTAGCTGTGAAAGGTCACCTGAAGAGTTTTGCTGTCGTAGTGAAGTGAATGTCCTGCTGGAGACTGTACAGTTAAAGCCACTGTGCAGTGGGTAAAAACATGGTCTCATTTTCCAGAATTAACACGTATCAGCCAGCAACTTCCGGATTTAGTAGGTGTTGTTGTTGATTGTTGTGTGTGCTCTTGTTCAGGTTGCTGTTAAGCAAAAGAAAAAACAAAACTAAGAAATGTGCACAAATAGGGTTTGTCTAGGAGTTTGGCATTAATCTGTTGGTAAATTACTAACCTGAAAAAGATTGTTGTCTCACTTTGGATAACCCTACAGTCACTTAGAATGCTAACTGAACACTGGGGCCTATGGATTACTGAGGATGTATGGATGAATTTAGTGTTTTAGTGTTCAGCAACGAGAGGAAAACTCCCCCTAACTTTTTATCCCCTTAAGACAAAACATGTCAAATTGTCTTTTTCACAGAAATGTTACATTCTCCACCTAATCTTCTTAAAACCATTCTGTCACATATCTTCAGTCAGCATTTGTGCAGCCTGCACAGCAATGATTGGATGATATAAATCACTTCAACGGGACAAACACTCAGCAAAACCGAGAGCGTTCTGATTTACAAAATTGGATTAGAGTCTTAAGCTATCTCCCCAAACTCTCTCTTCCTTTCTCATTCTATCATTCTCCCTTTCTCTGAGAAAATTGGCATCATTTACTGCTGTCACCACAGAGCTCATTGTCCCCCATTATCCCAGGGACAAAGCTGCCATGACATTGAGTTAATCCGAGCTTGTTTCAATTTTGCTTTCGGGGGAAGAAAACAGATAAGGAGTTCAGGTAAGTGATGGCAAGGAGGTGCCATACCCCGGGCAAAATGGACTACAATGAGTGCGACGGTTAAGAGAAAGATAAAATGCAATCTGCCAGGCAAATTGGGTTGATTTCCTCAAAAAATGTCAGAGATGTGTTGGGCGTGCCTGTGAGATTTTCTCTCTGAGTTTGACGGAACGCTCTTCTAAAGACTAAAATTGCTTGCCAGAATGTCAGGCACACACATACTGTAAAAAAGACAACTGTAGTTAGACTAAAAAGGAACATTTAATGAAATCTAGGGCAAAGAAACTGGTGTAGGCAAAGGCTTTCTCCCTTAACATCATATTCACAATCATCATCACGAAACATAAGCTAAAGTTAAAACACTGCAGTGAAAACTCTTAGGACTCTCAGGAGCTTTTCAAAGGAGCTCTGTTTGCAAACCATATATGCTGGACTGCTCATCCACTGAAAAGTAAAAGGTCATTTCTAAAGCTCAACTATCATAGATAAAGCTCTTTCCAGGAGTCTAATTATAACAAGTCCAAATCATATGCTGCATTGTGAACATAGACTAAGCATACCCAATTACATCCATTGATATAAGAGACCAGAATTAGATGAGATCCAGAAAGCTGATCCAAATGTGTATGCCACATATTCAGTCTACTCATTCCAAAAATATAGCAGATGCATCTTTATTTTGGGTTTTGGTATTGAAAAGGTCTTGGTTACTTGCTGGTTTTGTCTGGCATGTGGAAGTGCAGAAAGGAGCAAACTGAACTGAACTGAAAGTCAGGGTATCTCAGCCTCGCCTGCATCCATTTTTACCATTTGTTTCAATCAAGGTGCAATATCTCAGCTAGAGTGCTGGTTTAAGCAAGTTCAGTCAACAATCAGAGCTTAAAGTTGCTGAGAAGTAATACCCCAAAATATTGCTAAAAAGGCAATTATGAAAGGAACAGTAGGAAAAGTCAGTGAAATTGTTGTAAATAATGGATTTAGTTGTGGAGGTAAATCTGCACAGATCTTTAGAACTGAGCTCAACTTTGTTATTGACCAGTAGCAATCTAAACCTTTGAGGAAATTGAGAACTGGCGAGTCTGTATAGATTTAGCGTATATATATATATATATATATATATATATATATATATATATATATATATATATATATATATATATATATATATATATATATATAATGTGTGTGTGTGTGTGTGTGTGTGTGTATAGTGGATGACTGCTATGAAGAAAGATGTGTAAAGTGACAGAAAAAAAACTGTTGCAACAATACAAATATAGCCTTCCTCAGCCATCTATGGAGGCGGGATGTTTCAGTGCCACATGGGAACTTGTCTTATAAACTCAAATGTTTTTTAAAAGGTCTCGTTGCTAATGGACTGTATGTGTTATACTGGCTGCAACAGCCTTGGTACAAAAGCGTGCTAAAAGAAAGTCAATCAGGTCAGATGGCAGTGGTTCAAAACGTGGTGCAAAACGAAGCACTTTTCTTGTGTATATATTGTAAGAAAGCAATCAAAACCTAAAGGGGACTGTCAGGACACCAAGAAGGTTTAACATACAGTAGGAATGAACACATGTTTAGCTCACAGTTAAAACTCTTTGCCTATTCTTTGTTATGACCTAGTCACCTGATATGGTCAAATCACTGTATGCCTTCCCAGTGGGTGCTGAAGCTGCCAAGCACCCATGGAATTGGTGCCTATGGCCCTGCATGTCTGTTTGTCACCAGGCCTCTAGCACTGCCTATTTTGACAGAATTTGCAGTGCCACTTTCTTGTGTGACTGAGCCATTTATAAGATATATTAGCAGAAATGGAACTTGATGTCAGGACCTCTGCCAGCCTCAAATTGGATTCAGGGATTTGAGAGTTCTGAAAGATCAAAATCGCCATGTTGGAGAATTCAACACATGGGGGCAATGCAGAGACGGCATTCAAACCTGTGAGCAAAACCTAATAAACAAGAAAAATATGCCACCGTTACTGGTCTTTAATACAGCAGTCTGTCTCCAAAACATATCTGTATCCATCTGTACCATCTGCTATGATGGGGATAGTGAAGTAGTAAAATGCCTCTTGATAGCATATTATCGGAAAATTAGGAAATTAACTAGAAATACATTCATAAAGCACTCTAAAGTCACATAATCTTTGTGCTGAAAAATGAATCTTCAACATTTATATTGCAGAGAAGTCTAATTTATTTAACCTGGGAATCCTTCATCCCATCTCAGCGGGATATCAAAAAGATGATAGCAAGTTAATATCACCGAGCAATCTATTGATTGCACTTGTCAGCATTTACAATCTGGCCTCATCTATTGGTCTGCACTCCTCTGTCTCATTTAAGAGTTTCCTGGGAGCTGAGGTGAGCCCGTCCTCTACCTGACAAAACTGATGCTCCCTTCTCCATCCAGCCCTCCGTGCTACCAGCATCACCACCCTCTACAGCTGCACACGAGAGCCCTATCATGGTTCACTAATCCTCCTCATTAAGCCAGGCCCCAAGGCTCTCGTTACTGTACATCTATTCCCACATGCCTTGTACCAGACTCATGGCTTTCATCTTTGGCAGCATGTGCAGATGTCATGAATTTGCCATGTGCAATATAGTACGTGTGTCAGGATTTTGATGTCTCTGTCAGCTGCGGAACCAGATAACACAGGGAAAGGCAGCTGTTCCTGATCCATCTTGGTGGAGGGAAAAAAGTGCATGAACTGCACTTACACCGTTTTTATAGACTTTTACATGGGCCTCCATCAGTGTTGTGTTACTGTAAAGCTGGTCTTTAATGCGCAATATATTCATCCACACTGAAGACTGAAATGTTTTTTCTTTTGGACTCAGGTTAATATCTCTTTGTAAGCTTTCCAGGATGAATATAAGTTGCAGGGATAGCTACAATATTATGAGTGCATATGGTGTTTGATACTCCAGGTTAAGCCTCAGGGCAGCATACGTCTCTGTATTTATTGCTGTTATTCTTTATGTTTTTTCTTATTGCAGAACTCCTATAACAAACTCACCCCAAGGTTGTGAGAGCGGAAAAACAAATATACTTTTTATAGCTGGAAAAAGTGAGTTTTCTTGACAGAGCATAATTCTGTCTGCTCTTCAGCTCATGTAAAGGTTGTGGCAGCGCGGCATAATGCTCAGGGGATCTATATTAACCTCCCTTTGAAGTTATCCGTACAGCCCGTGAGCTCTTTTAGATTTCATTATTAAAAGCCTTTTTGATTCATCTCGGAAACAACTGAGACCAACTGGAGGCTGCGTCGTCGGGAGCCAACCTGCATCTGAAAATCCTGGCGATGCAGCGAGCCCCATCCAGTCACATTACTTCCTCTGAAAAATGGTGCTAAAGCTCCAGTGACAGGCAACGTAAGATGGGTTTGAAGGATACAAATCATCCGCTGTGATACTGAATCACAAAGTTGAGCAGCTTTGGCTCTCTATCAAAAATATGCTCAAAGTGATAGGATGTCCTAAGTGACTTGTAGTAAGGATTTTTTTTTATTTATTTTATATAATCCAGGAGAGAGAGAGGGGGATGGGTGTGTAATACTGTACCAGAGACAGGAGTTTAAAGTGTGTGACAAGGTATTAAACTGAAGAACCAGGGGTGGCCTGGGTGATAACAGCTGAACATTACTCAACTGTTTTTTTTTTCATCGTATGCTGCAGAAACTGTAGAATATTGCTTTTTGTTGTGTGAAAACCTTTTTCATCTTGATATATTCCAAATTTCTGTATGGGAACCTTTTGGACAAAGAAAAAAAAGGGTGGTTGCTAAGCTAAAGTTAATATGGAGATATAATGTTTTCATCCACCTGTGATAGTCTGTGACCTGTTGTATTGGTTAATGTCTCTGATAAGTCTCTGATAAGAGACATTAACCAATGTTGCATAGGGAGCTCAGGGCATAGCATGGAGCATAGGGTTACTTCAGTCAGAACACTGAAGTTGCTTAACGGATCCTGATTCATGTTTCATTATCATGGGCTCATTCAACTGTTGTGCGGCTATCAGCTGACTTGTATAAACTGACCTTTTTAGTTGTGGCCTAATCTCATAGTAATTGTAAACAATATGTTCTATGTGCCAATCTTTATAGCATACTGTTTTTACAGTTGGTATATAAGAAAGCATACTTCAGCTTTATATTAAAAGGAATTTATACCGTACTTGCTGCTGGACGGACAACTTAAGCATCCTGCAGCTACACTCATTCTAAAGCTGTTTGGTGTAGCAGCTCCCCAGCCTCTACCTTATGTGCAATGTTTTTGGAGTTGTTGAGTTAAATTAGATTTAATGCTCCTCGATGTGTTTATTAGTTCCCCCAGTAGAACTCATGATACTGCTCAGATTCTTAAAGAGCTCCCTCAAGGAGCAAAGCCTTTTCCACCAAATCTAATGATAAATATTTGCCATAAAAGGTCCTTAGTGTCTGACTAACTAATACTACTATTGTCTAACTATAGCAACAATGCCAGACCACACCCTGCTGACATGCTGATATATATCATACACTTTAAACCAAACTCTTCCTCTGCTGATTGTGAATCTTGAATGTGTCAACATTTGCAGTGGAAGCC
This sequence comes from Thunnus thynnus, assembly GCF_963924715.1. Taxonomy (NCBI): domain Eukaryota; kingdom Metazoa; phylum Chordata; class Actinopteri; order Scombriformes; family Scombridae; genus Thunnus; species Thunnus thynnus. Next base: position 24,859,921 of record NC_089532.1, on the reverse strand, counting down.
AAAAAACACACAGCATACTAAGAAAATCTGTGATTAATTTTCGTCATGGTTGCCATTATCACTGCCCTGTAAATGTCACATTTTGAGTTACCATAGGTATTAAAGAAAAAATCTCTCTCATTGTGTAGTCTTTTGTCTTATAACTTCATTATATGACAGTTTAACAGTTTACTTTGGTCCAGAGAACTGTACTCTCACCAGATCTAGATCTTATTCTAGCTACAGTATGGAAACAGTGGTCAGTGAGCAGATCAGAAATGTACTGGGGAGCCAAATCTATTTATGCTTTTAAGACTGCAAATAGAATCATGATGTTCAACTTTGCATGTACACATAATAACTATAATAACTAGCTGCTGCTTGCTGAATGAGCCTATTGTGGAAAGAACAAAGGGTATTTAAAATAAGGGCCTGGTCACATATGCATCAGTCTCCATAAAACAGAAAATATCTGTTATTTATTAATTTCATTTGAAGCAACTTTTACTGGCAAATTCAAGAGTGAATTTCCCTTTTCCAGTGTGCACTCCAGGTCACAGGTCAAAGTTTACCATTTTGAGCCACAAATAGCCTGGTTGACCTACAGCAGAGCGTGGGATTGAGAAATCTTGTGCTTGAAAATGGAGAAGTCAAAAATCCAGCAGACATCACATCTGTTTCCAGCACAGAGGTTTTTATTCGATGAACTAATGATTCAGTAAAACTGCTTTCTGGAAAAAGCCCCAGTAAAACCAGAATAATCCAATGTATGCACACTCTAAAATCTCCTTATCAAATCATTTTTTTTAAATCTTATCTGTTAAGTTTATTTATTTATTTTTTAAACAAGTTAAAATCTTATGAAACTGCTGTAGTTTCACAAAGTTACAGAGCAGAAACCAGAGGTCCTTTTATTGGCCACATCCAAACAGGCAATTACAATCATGCCAGTAGATCACAGGTGTTTTCCCTCAAATCAGAAATCAAGTCATTTGAGCATGCATTCTGCTTATTTTTAAGAATACTTCATTGTTATTTTCCAAGCATTTACCCACCACCAAACAGTCAGTCTTAGTGTGTAGTGGGCAATTGTGAGTAAAAATAGATGTAGGATATCTCATGCATGAATATAAGACAGCAATTCTCAAAAAAGAGATTATAACTTGAGTTTGAATTACATAAAAGTAACAATTCATAGTAATGTGTTAGGAGAAGAAAAATCCCCGAGGTGTAATTCACTACCTCTACCCTAAATATTTTGAAATAATATTCACAATGTCAAAGATATATATAGGTTACACCATAAATGAAATTATATAATAGAGGTTACGTCTTTTATAACCAGGTCCTGTAGGACTTTCAGCAACATTTAACAAAATGAGAGAAATTATTTCAAGCACTAATTTGGGGGAAAAAAGAATTTCTGAAATAAACCAGCCTTCTGAATTGATTTGATTTTATATTGTATTTTGGTATAATTTTGATATATATTGGTATACTGGAAATAGCAGAAGCTATCATTTTTTAAAAAAATACTCATTATTCATTCATAAGGAGTTCCACCCTGAAAGGATACACC